>NC_072407.2:42131136-42434166 GCF_028858775.2 Pan troglodytes | reverse complement strand
CTAACATTCCCCCCTCAAGAGATTGAGACTTTTAAAATCATCAGGTTTAGGGGATCCTTGGGCTTCTGTAACTGCTTCCTGCTGTTATGGGATGAATAATTCAGGGTCTCATTCTCTTGCTCTCTGTTAGGGATGCAACCCCTTCACTACTTTCTGGAACCTTTGCCTCCTGGCATTTAGAGGCAAGGTGTGTGTGTATAGATGATGGGGTCTCCAGGGGTGATTGGTTCATACCTGTATATTATAGAAGCTTGGTCTGAAATTGTTGTATGCCTGAGGAGACAAATTTAACAAGTAAGTTTAAAAAGCTGGTGTTAAAAAAAGAGGGGTAGAAGTATGGAGGTGGCTGGTCCCAGTAAGAGGAGAAACCATGTGAGTTGGGAAAACAGATTTTACAGAGTTCCAGATGGAATTTGCTGAGAGACTTTCTTTTCAAAGTTTATGAAGCTACTTAGCATGGTTGTAGATTTTCATTATAGTTTCCTTTATTTGCCTACTATTGTTGACATAAGTATACTAGAATTTATTAATTACAGGGTAGATTCTGCCTTGTTTTGTAAGGAGGTGATCTAAAGCTAGTCTGTTGTCTATGATTTCATTAGCAAGAGAAGTTAGCGAGGTGTTGAAATTAGAGATTGTGTCGCTGGTTGTTTGAGGACAGTAAGAAGTAAGTGAGATCTGGAATCGGTTAGACATAAGATGGTCCATAGGGCTCCCTGAAGCTAGTGTTAGATTTAAAGTAAAACTGTCAACTGGGATGCATTGCAAAGACAAAGATTTGGTAGTGTGGTTATGTCAAATCCAATGGTTGGAAAGGTTATTTCTTGAGGCAATTATTTTGGAGAAATTGACAAGGAAATCATTGCCTCATTGAGCCCATATGGCAAAGGGATAAGTGAGAGAGAAGAGTGGAAAGATGTATTTTTTTGTTATAGCCTAATCCCTTTAGGCTTTATTGAAATAAGAATTATTATAAAATTAGGAAAGACTCTATTAGTTTATGGTGAATAGTTAGTGACAAAGCAAGCTGTTACTGGAATTCCTGGTGGTGTATAAGTTAGGGTTAAAATAAGAGGAATAATCAGGGCTCCCACAAATAAGATTCCCAATATTGGGACTACCCTACTTTGAGGTAAAAGGAGGGGGAACATTACTTATCTTTTCATTTGAATAGGAACTTTTAGTCCTCCTGTGGCTCACAAGCATAGTTGGGTGTTGGTTTCATTCTTGTTTCCTCAGAATCTTCCCAGGATTCTATTTGGAAATGATGGATCCTACTAGAAATTCCAGAAACTTTAATGGCTGTTGAGGTAGAAGGCAAAGCAGTAAAAGGGCCTTTCCATAAGATGAATTAGTAGATATCTAGGAGATAAATGTGTTCAGGTTTTAATAAGGACCTGAGTTTTCGGTAGGTACAAGCGTTGGTTGTTAGAAGGGTCTCCAGCCATCAATACTCCCTGTGTATATATTTGATTAGTTCTAGGTATCAAATTCTCTATCTTGGCTTTGGATACTTAGAACCCCCTTTTGCTAGGAAGTTTAAGGTTTGTATTGCATGTTTTGCAAGCTTTGTGGAGAGGGAGCAGAGGAGTGGATTATCTATATATTGTGGTAATTATCCCCCCTCAAGATATGGCTTGGTTAGATTTCTTGCTAGGGTTTATCTAAATAAGTGTGAGCTGTCTTTAAAACCCTGAGGTAGGACTGTCCAGGTTGACATAATTGGTTAAAGGTTTAGTAGGCTTTTCTAGGAGAAATAAGGCCATTAGAGGAAAAGATAAATTTGGAGATTGGGTAAATATTAAATAGCCAAACATCTTGAAAAGTACATTCTTACTCAAAAGGGGTGTGGGGCATTTAGACATTGCCAGGGACTGGTGGGAGAGTTGTAATTGGTCCCATATGTAATATAAAGGAATCTTTTGAGGGAGCAGGGGTGCTTTTCTCCCCCATCATTCAACAAGATTTGGAGAAAAGTTGCCTGGAGAAGGAGGTTAGCACAAAATAGTTAGCTTTTGAATGCAAAAGAAAATGTATAGTCCTACTTTCCACTTCCAAAGTTGCCCTCTTTTATTGACAATGTCTGATCTGGCAGCTAGCTGGAGCATGGGGCCCCTTCAGCTCAAGGCCATCATTGGATGGGGGCCCAACTGGTCACCTTTTGGCTCATAGGGCAGTCCCTCTTCCAGTGACTGAGCTTCTGGCAGAGGGAGAGGCAGGCCACATGGGGCTTTCCCATTTGGCTCATTTGGGCAGTGGTCTAGTCTTCACCACCAATTGCAGTTACTTGAATGAATATCCTTAGGGCAACCTGAAGGTGGCTGGAGGACTTATAAAACAACCAATAGCTGGGCCTACCTCTTGTCCCTGCATTTCTCCTTTTCCTTAGCCCTGTCTTTCTCATCCTGATCTTGGTGACAAAAGACTAAGAAGTCTAATTTGAGGATTTCTGGCATAGGATCACTGGGTCCTAAGGCTGACTTTTATAATTTTCTCCCAATGCCTGGGGTGGTTTGGGTAAAGAGATGATCTTTAGGACTAGTTGTCCCTCTGGGGATTCCAAGTTTAAGTTGATATGCTTAATAAGGGTTTCCTGTATTCTTTTGAGAAAGGCTATAGAATTTTAATTTGGACCCTAGTTTATGGTGGCTAACTATAGCTCGGATGGCAGGGTCTGCCTTCTAAGCTTTACCAAGTTTAAGGTCTTCCCTCAAGGCCATGAAGGTTTGTAAATAGGGGACCTCTGACTATATGCCCTGATGGCAGCAGAAAAGTTCCAGCTGAAGGATCATACTAAAATTTGTACTTCTGTTCTCTGGCCAGATTTCCTCTGGTTTTGTAAAGGAAAATTAGTTTTTTGCTTTAAAGTTTGAGGGTCAAATTTATCCCAGTTTTTTTAAAGGATGCCTCTGAGACTGGGGGAATCTTGGGGTATGGACATCTGGTTACCCAGCTAAAAGAAAAGACAGGAGAATTGTAAGATGAAGGAGGTGTCCACTGTCCATTTCTACAATGATGTATGAAGGTGAGGCATCCCTCACCTGACTTGGGAAGGCAAGACAGCACTTGCCTTGCCCATAGGGAGCTCCAGATTTAGTTGATCCTTTTCATGGGCTTGATTCTTTTGGTCTCTTCTTTCTCTCTTTGCCTCAGAAATATCTCCCCAGTTACCCTTTTGTTAGCGGCTGGAAGAGTATTTGGCACAGGGGTAATTTTGCTGCCTTTTATACTCTCAATGACTCTGGCCTTTTAAGAAGCCCAATAGTTGTACCCCCACCAAAGCTTGCAGATAAGGGACTTCCACAAAGGGTTCTTTGAGTGCATAATGGCATTTAGATAAAAGATGTAGATGGTTAGAGGTGTGGGCAAAGGTTTGAAACCTTCCCCTGTTTTGAAGAGATTCCTTAGGGATTCTGCAGAAAAGATGCTTAAAAAGCCATGGTAATTCTCTAGAGCCCTGGCTAAGTGAACTGATCTGCCAGATTAATAGTTCACGGAAACGTGCTTCCATCTTGGGGTTGTTTGTGTCCAGAGGAGGAGAAGAGGGGAGAAATTCAATGAAAGGCAAGTATAACAGCAGACTTATTGGAAGATAATCATTTTGGGTTCAGAAATAAAAAGATCCCTAGTCATTGTGCAGTCTGAGCTTAAGTCCGGCCACCTTCATAAACCTCCTCTCAGGGAGGGTGACAGCGACTTAGATCTACCCAGTGTGGACTTTGAAGTCTTCCCATCTCCGTTTGTCACCCATCAGCAGGAAGTGAGAAATCACCTGGAGGGAGTAGAGTCAGTCACTGAAGGGAATTGTTCTGGAGATTTGTAGGCGAATGAGAGAGCAAGTGCAAACACTCACCTTAAAGTAGCAAGAACAGCATTGGGAGTAGGAGATTTTCCTCTAAACTGTAGTACAGCAGCACAGAAAGAAGCAGAGGTAGTTGACCAGGTAGTCTGGGACCACTGTGGCATTTACCACAAACAAAAGTTCATGGATGAGGCTATCTGAGTCACGGCTCCACAACATGTTACTGGAACGCACAGGAGTCTTCCGTTCTTGTCTTTTCAGAGGAAAGATTTCAGCCAAGAGACCAATTAATAAAGCAAGAAAAAAGGTTTATTAAGGACATAAGAGTACACTCCAAGAGAAGAGTGGGTTGACCCAGATGGGAACAGCCCTGAATATTCTGTATTGCAGTTTTTATTATGTCGGACATTTCCTGCCACTGTCTCAAGTCTCTGCCTCTATCTTTGTCTAGTTTTCTGCTTCTGTCTTAGGAATCCACATTTGTTTCCACCTGTTTCCCACTCAGGTTTGTAGGATTCTCCCTTACTGTGAGTTAATGTGCACCCGTGGGGCCCAGTGATCAATACAAATTCTACCTAATGGCAGCATTGCTCATTACTGCCACTCCAGTGTATAGTGGTCAAATCTATACTTACTGTGCCTACATATCTCTTAGGAATTTCCCCTTTGGCCTTCTTCCCTTCTTATCAGCTCGCTGCATTTTGACAGTTTACTGCAGAGATAGTGATTACTGGGCCTCTTAATAGGCATTTTGAGGTGTTTCTTCCTGCATGGGTATTTTCCTTCTCCTCTGCTCATATTTGGCATGCATGTTTCAGGTGGTCTCTGAGGTGTGAGATTTTCCAGAGCTTCCTCCTCCAGGGGATCCCTTTACTGCTCATGTCTAACTATCTGCCTAGACTAACAAAAAGTTAGTATCAGAGATCCCAGGAAGAAAAAAGCAAGTAAAACATCTCCAAAATGGAACTGGCTTGGAATATGTAAAGAAGACCACTAGAATTGATAAGTAATAAGCAAATGGTAGGGTGAAACAAGGTTTGACAAGGGAAGTACATAGGGGCCCAAATTATGTTAATTCTTATAAGTCAATATACAGAATTTGAATTTTAATTGAGTTTCAGTAGCTGAGACTTCAACTTCTATGGTGAAATAAGGTCAAATTGAATTGATGCTCTTGAAGATAGGCTATAGGGGAAAGGGGTAACTACCTGACTATTGTATTGTGAACAAATGCAAGAAGATTCTAGAGGGATGTTAAAGTATTCTTAGAATACTTTATGGTTACAGGGTGGGTTTTCCTTTTTACAGCTTCTGACCTGAGGGCAAGACACATTCAGCACATATAAAGCAGCTAAAACTTCAGCTGAAACCTCACCATCTCCCTGGCCTTAGAAAATCAGAAGATAGAGTTTGAAGCAACCATAGTAATTGAAATCTAAGGAGGCACTTCATTCAGAAAGTAGAGAGTCAAGAAGAATGGAAAGAATTTAATCACAAATGTTGTGAATAAACTAAGCCTAAATATCAGACTGACCCCTAAACTGCACGTGCACGACTCAGAGGCCAAGCATCCCAATGAAGTATAAAATAACTGAGCTGAAATTTCAGTTTTTATCCAAGAGACAGACAACAATTTAAGTCCAATAAAGCTTGAAAATACAGAAACAAAAAACAATGTTCTTTAAAAGAATAAAAAAGAATCCAGAGACTTGGAATAAAATATATAAAATACCTGGGATACAATTAAAAATTACTTGACAGGTGAAGAACTAGGAAATATGATCTATTTTCAAGAAAAAAGGAACTAAATATAGAGTAACTATAATTTGACCAAAATGTTCAATTAAGCAGAAAAGAGCATTAAACATCTATTATAATATACTCATAAAAATATGCTAATAATAAATTTATATATGTATATATGCATATATAGATATGTATATATACATATCATATGTAGATGTATATAGATATGTATATAATCTCAGCAGAGAAATAAGATCTATTGAGACAGCAAACAAAAATTTAGAACTGTCAACTTCAATATTTGACATTTAAAATTTGCTAAACTTAACTGCCAAATGGAGATAGCAAGGAAGTTTCAGCAAATTTGAAAATAAAAAGAAATTATCTGTTCTGAAAAGGAGAGGGGAGGAAGAAAATCAACAGAATATTAGAGAAATTTGGGACAATATCAAGAGGTCCAATATCTTCTATATGGAAAGGAGAAAGATATTGAGCTGACAAAATATATAAATAAGAAAATAATCAAAAACTTATCCAATTTTTTAAAAAAACGATGTACATTTTCACACTCAAAATCATTAGTTAACTTCATGCAGAATAAATAAGAAAAACACATGTGGAAACATCATGTTGAAACAGCTGAAAAGTCAAGACAAATGGAAAATTCTGAAAGCTGTGAGGATGAAATGAGAAATCACATAATGGAAGTGTACTGCACTAATTCAAATGATTGCTAACTTTTCAGTAGAAACTATGGGGTCCAGAAGATAACAGACCAGTATCTTTAAAATATTGAAAGAAAAAATAATCAACAGCCAGGCATGGTGGCTCACGCCTGTAATCCCAGCACTTTAGGAGGCTGAGGCGGGTGGATCATCTGAGGTCAGGAGCTCGAGACCAGCCTGACCAGCATGGAGAAACCCTGTCTCTACTGAAAATACAAAACTAGCCAGGCCTGGTGGCACACGCCTGTAATCCCAGCTATTCAGGAGGCTGAGGCAGGAGAATCGCTTGAACTCGGGAGGCGGAGGCTGTGTTGAGCCAAGATCACACCATCGCATTCCAGCCTTGGCAACAAGAGCAAAACTCTGTCTCAAAAAAAAGAAAAAGAAAAAAAAAAAAAGGCCGGGTGCGGTGGCTCACGCCTGTAATCCCAGCACTTTGGGAGGCCGAGGCGGGCGGATCACGAGATCAGGAGATGGAGACCATCCTGGCTAACACGCTGAAACCTGGTCTGCACAAAAAAAAATGCAAAAAAAAAATTAGCCAGGTGTGGTGGCAGGCGCCTGTAGTCCCAGCTACTCAGGATGCTGAGGCAGGAGAATGGCGTGAACCCGGGAGGCAGAGGTTGCAGTGAGGCGAGATCATGCCACTGCACTGCAGTCTGGGCAGCAAAGCGAGACTCCGTCTCAAAAATAAATAAATAAATAAATAAAAATAAATAAATAAGAAAAAAAAAATCAACACAAAATTTTATATTTGTCAAAACATCCTTTAAGAATAAATGTGAAATCAGTATATTATTTTAGATAAAACAAAGCTGAGAGAATTTGTCACAGCAATTCCGCACTAAATGAAATGCTAAAGCAAATTTATTCAGCTTGAAGAAAAATTATACCAGTTGGAAATCAGATGTTTAGGAAAGAATTAAGAGCATTGGGAAATGGCTGTGAGGAAAGGTAAGGGCATTGAAGGGTTTTAAGCAGAATGACACAGTAGGATTAATGTTTTAAAAAATATCTTATGTCAGAAGGATGGACTACATGGGGATAAGAACAATAGTGGGGCGCTAGTCAGGAGTCAGTTCAGAAATTTCAGAATAATCTTGGTGCTACAATTAATGCTGGTTTTTATGTCAATATCAACTTGATCTCTGAGTTTGATAGTCCTTAAAATATTTATTTTTATCAGTGCTCAGTTACCTGAGTAAATGGCAATATGTCTGTCCGGTGTAGAAATGTATAGATGATAGTTTTATATACTCACTGAGATATTATAGCATCCGGCCTTCAGTGGACCCACCTATTATTCTTTTATGAATTTCCAGGTCTAAAACCTGTCTCCCTTCAAAAAATTGGGTATATTTCTTTTTTTCTTCTTGAGGTAAATGCCATCAAACTCCTGATTGTCCATCCTTGATTTTTTTTTGATGGTATAAATTTAGTAGTATCCATGGTTGTTCACATCTTTGGTTCATAGGGTTTTCTATTAAGCATCTACATATTGTCAATGAGTTGGGTTTCTAAGAACCCCCTTCAGAAAATTAATAAGAAAAATAAATATTCATTCATTCAATAAACATTTATCTAGAATCTATTATAAGGAAAGATGAGTCAGATTAGGCTAGAATATTATAACAAAATAATACAAAATAGCAGCTTAAATGACAAAAGTACATTTCTCAATTATGCTGGAAGATATCTTTACAGTGCTCTTCCTCTGAAGTCAGGCTATTGGAATATCCATCATCTCAAACATTGTAATTCATCCTGGTAAGGCAAAAGAGAGAACAAGAGGAACTTCCATTGGTAATTAAACATTGTGTCCTGAGAAAAATTACATGAATGAGCTCAGGGTAATCTGACAGATGATAAGAATCTATATAGAACAAAGGTAATTCAGTCCAATTTTCCCAGGCAAAATACAAGACATGTGATGGAACCAAGCAAATAACAGCAAAGCCAACGTGAGGCTGAGCACAGAGATATAAATCAGAGACAAAAAGGACCAACCATCTGAGTCCAGCCTAAAATGTTAATTTATATAATCATGAAATAAACAAATTGTATTAAGCCATTAATTTGGAGACAGTTGGTTTCATAGCAATAACAAAATGATACATGGTTAAACTCACCTAGAAATGAGCCAGTATATGAATAATACATTGTGCCCAGAGGATGAAGAGCAAGAGAGCTTTGGCAAATAACTCTAGTAACTACCACAGAAAGGCAGTGCTTAGCATTTTGTGGCTATAGTTTAAAACAGAGTTTTTATGCTTCAGATGCTAAGTACTATTAGGTGAGACAGGATAATGAAAATGAAATATGACACTGCACAGAATATATTAGTGATACATGAAATTATCCAAATTGAACAGGAAGGTGGATGTACTTCTTAGAAAAACTTCCTTTAGCCATTCTTTCAGGTTGCTAGTAAAAAAATTCTCTTAGTTTTCTTTTATATAAGAATGTCTTGATTTCCCCTTGGATTTCTGATGGATATTTTTGCCAGATATAGAATATGCAGTTGACAGTATTTTTCTTTCAGCTCTTGAATAATATTTTGCCACTTTCTTCTGGACTCCATGGTTTCACATGAGGAATTTACTGTCATTTTAATTGTATGTTTCTATAGATAAATATTACTTTTCTCTGGCTGCTTTCTAGACTTTTTGTTTGTCTTTGGTTTTTAAAAGTTTATAAGATTATTTGGAATGGATTTTTTGGGACTTACTCTCTTTGTAGTTCACATAGGTTTTTAAATCTGTGGAGCCTCAGCTGTCCCCTTGGTCTTGCTGAAACCAGGAGTGGGGAAAATAAGAGTGCTTACTAGACCCAGGTTGCTATGCCTTCTTCAATCTCGTTGCTGCTGCATGGGTCAGGTGGAGGCATATCTCACAATGGCACACAGCTGATACTACCTTGGTCAGAGAATCAAAGCACTCCGGCTTCCATCAGGTAGGGAATGGAAGGTTAACTTCACTTCCTGCTCTGTAGTCCCACGAACCATGAAACATGCACTATCCTGGAAGGAAATCAGACTGCCATCTGAATATACCAGGCAGGAGATGATAGAAGGTAAGATCCTCACTTAGCTTGTTGATATTACCTGGCAGGAGAATTGGAGCACAATGCCTGCGTCCATAAGATGGAAAGAGGGAGAGGATTTGGTAAAGATCTACTTCTCTTATGGCCTAATAAAATTGTGTGAGTAAATATAGCTGTTTATTTGGGGTTTGGTTGGAGTAGAAAATATAGTGCCAAAGACATTTTGTTGTTTTTATGTTTTAGGTTGTTTTTTCCTGATCTTTTCGCTGGAGGGATTAGGATTTTCCTGAAGCTATTTGTGTGTGTGTGTGCATGTTTGTTGCTTGCTCCAGGTTGTAGGTTTCTACAGCCTTGTAAGCATGAGTAGGAAGAGCAAACTCTGAAAAGAACCAATTCTTTGATGCGGGTAGATTTTTCTAAAATTGTCCTGTATGGAAAGGCATTCTAAACACTAATGAAGGCTGCAAGGATTGAAAACACAGAATCAGAGAATGGTAATAGTCTGTAAAATGCTATAGCAAGTACTGCAAAAGCCCAGACATATCCCTTCATGCACTTCTACATAGTGAAGGATATTTACTGTGACACTAGAGTAATGGAACTACTGGAGATTTAATGCTGGAAGCAATCATCAGCTAATGATGTAGTGGGAACCCTAGCTTCCTCAACCATAGATGAGATAACTTCAATAAAAATTGTATGTTTTCTCCAATGGTTTTAGAGAGAGATCTCCAAAGGTGCTGAATTTCAGCTACCCACAGTGATAACCATTTTGAAAGTTCAAAATTTACTAGCTTCCTTTTCTTTAATGTGTTACTACCTCATTCTTCTATATATGTAATATGGTTTGGATATGCATCCCCTCCAAATCTCATGTTGAATTGTGATTCCCAGTGTTGGAGGTGGAGCCTGGTAGGAGGTGATTGGATCCTGGTGTTGTACCCTTCATGAATGGTGTAACATCACCCCTTGGTGATGAGTGAATTCTTAGTTCACTTGAGGTTTAATTGTATAAAAGATTGTGGGATTTCCTCCTTCTCTCTTGCTCCTGCTGTCTCCATGTGACACACCAGTTTCTCCTTCACCTTCTGCCATGACTGTAAGCCTCCTGAGTCCCTCACTAGAAGCAGATGCCAGTACCACACTTCCTGTATAGCCTGCAAGACCATGAGATGGCTAAACATATTTTCTTTATATATTACCCAGTCTTAGGTATTTCTTTAGGGCAAGGCAAAAACGGTGAACACAACATGTGTTGTGTGAACACCCAAATAATTTAATTATGTTTGATTCTTTATTTCAAGATCCACTTTTGAGGGAAATCAAAACAAGATAAATATGAATCTCTAGCTCACTGGAGCTAAAGAGGTGTTGTGAGGAATACCCTGATTTACAAGAGGCTGTAATTTCACACTACCTTTTTTTCATCTTTATCTATGATAATGGGGCACTATTATATCTTGAAGATGTGATTTCAGATTACCTCAGTAGATACAGATAAACATTTGACAGAATCCAAATCCTTTCAAGACTAAAAACCACTTGACAAGCTAGGTCTAAAAAGAATGCACCTAAACATAATAAACACAGGTCAGTAACAAGACACTGCCCATTGTTACGACCTCTGTTCCACGTCATACTGAAAATTCTACCCAGAGCAACTAAGCAAGCAAAATAAATAAAAGGAATTCAAATTCTAAAAGGAGAAGTAAAGTTATCTCTTATCTCTCATACAGATCACATTATTCCATATGTAAAAACCCTAAAGGCTCCTCACAAAAACTGTTAAAACTAATTAAACAAATTCAGTAAAGTTGCACAGTACAAAATCAACATATAAAAATTAGTTTCATTCCCATACATTAATAATATACCCTTCAAACAGCTATTTAATTTACTTTATAATTTCATCAAAAATAAAAATAAAGAAAGGGAAACAAAGAAAGGGAAATCTTGTACATTGAAAATTATAAAACATTAATGAAAGAAATTAAATAAACACAGAAAAAATGAAAAACATCTTGGGGTTCATGGATTTGGAGATTTAATATATATTAAAATTTCCATATTACCCTAAGCGATCTATATATTCAATGCAATTCTCATCAAAATGCCAATTGCATTTTATACATAAATAGAAAAAAACCCAAAAATTTGTATGAAACTACAAATTACCCTAATACTTAATGCAATCAGTAGCACAAAGAACAAAACTAAAGTCATCACACTTCCTCATTTTAAAATATATTACAAAGCTATGGGAATAAAAACAGTATGATACCAGCATAAAAACAGATATACAGACCAATGGAACAGAATAAATAGCCAATAAACAGATACACATGGTCAACTGATCTTTGACAAGGTTGCCAGATATACACAATGAGAAAAGAATAGCTTCTTCAACAAATGATGTTGGGAAAACTGGATATTGACATGCAGAAAAAGAGAGAAAGAAATTGAATACCTACCTTACACCTAACACAAAAATTAACTGAAAATGGACTAGAAATGTAAACATATGCCCTGAAAATCTAAAGCTTCTAAAGAAAACAAAGCAAGACCAAAGATAGGGGAAATCTTTTTGACATTGATTAGATTATGGGAGTGATTTCTTGAATAAGATGCCAAAAGCACAGGCCTCAATAGCAAAAATTGCTAAGTGGTACTATATCAAGTTAAAAAGCTTTTGTACCACAAAGAAAGTAGTCAACAAAATTAAAAGGCAACTTATGAAATCAGATAAAATATTTATAAACCATATATCTGATAAGCAGTTCTATCTAAAATGTATAAGAAACTCCTACAACTCAGTATCAAAATTAATGATAATAATAATAATTATAACCCTATTTAAAAATGGACAAAGGACTTGGACAGGTATTTTTCCAAAAAAGACATACAAATGGGCACCAGGTATTTGAAAAGATGCTCAACATTTCTAATTATCAGGAAATGCAAATCAAAACTCTGATGAGATATGACTTTACACCAGTTAGGATGGCTATTATCAAGAAAATGGAAAATAGCAGTGTTGGCCATAATGTGGAGAAATTGGAACTCTTGTATCCTGTTGGTGGGATGTAAAATGGTATTGCATCTATGAAAAACATTATGAAATATCCTTAAAAATTAAAAATAGAACTACCATATGATTCAGCATTTTCATTTTGATTACATATCCTAAAAGAATTGAAATCATCCCCTCCTGAAGATATTGGCACTCCACGTTTATTGTATCATTAGTCACAATAGCCAAGATATAAATCAACCTAAGTGTCCATCAATGAATGAATGAAGAAAATATTACACACACACAAACACACACACACAGGCACACATGCACTTGTATATTATTCAGCTTACAAAAGAAGGAAATCCTGGCATTTGAGACAATATTGATGAAGTTGGAGGACAATATACTAAGTGAAAAAAAAGTCCAGTCATAGGCCAATACTCTACGGTTTTATTTATATGAGGTAGCTATGATAGTCAAATTCATAGAAGCAGAAAATATAATAGTTGCTGCCAGCAGATACAGAGGTAGGAGGTGGAATAATTGGAGATTTGTAAAATAAGTACAAAGTGTCAGTTATGCCAGATGAATACATTCATGAAAACACTGCATCTGTATTTAACGATATGGTATTGCACATTCAAAATTAGTTTTGAGAGTAGATCTCATGTAAGTGTTCTTACCACAAAATAAACAAAGAAAAACAAAACAAAGTCCTGAGGAAATTTTGAGAGTGGCAAATATGTCTATTACCTTATTGTGGCAATAGATTCACGGGTATTTGTATATGTTCAGACATCAAATCGTACACATATATAACTGCAATTCTTTGTGCATTAATTTACCTCAATAAGCTGTTAAAAAAACGAAATTTTACATCTCATACAGAAGATGTTGAGAAGAGGAGAATGAGGAAGAGGATGAGGAATGGAAGGAAAGAAGGAAGGAAGAAGGAAGGAAGGGAGGAAGAAAGGAAGGATGGGAGGAAGGAAGGAAGGAAAGAAGGGAGGGAGGGAAAATCAGGGAACGCTGAAGTAGCCAATTAAGAGATTAAAAGTAAAACAAAACACAGCTTAAATTTGGCAGTAGCTGTGAATATATAAAGCAGGAAATCATCTGAGACATAATGTTGAAGTCAGCAGAAACATTTTCTCTTTTGTACAATGACTTTTGGATTAGAAACGTCATGTAGCAATATTTTCCACTACCAACTTTATTTTGCATTTTGGAGGATTTGCTAATATGTGCTATAACTCCATGAGACCAGAAAAACTCCACTTGCAGAACTGTTCACACTAACATTAAATGCAAGAATTTCCATTTCTTCTCTTACCCCACACGAAGACAATTATGACAACATAAAAATCTAAAATGTGAATAATTATCTGCTTTGAAGCATTTCTTTACCCTTGAAACATCTGAAGGAAACTTGAGGAGCTAAAAAGCCAGAGCTGGGAATCCGTGGCTTAAAGAATAATGGTCTCTGGCTTGGCACGATGGCTCACGCTTCTAATCCCAGCACTTTGGGAAGCTGAGGCAGGCTTGAACCCAGGAGTTCGAGATGAGCCTGGACAACATGGCTAAACACTATCTCTAGAAAAGTACAAAAATTAGCTGAATGTGGTGGTGAGCTCTCGTAGTCCCAGCTACTAGGGAGGCTGAGGTGGGAGGATTGCTTGAGCTTGGGAGGTAGAGGCTGTATTGAGCTGTGAGCATGCCACTGCACTCCAGCCTGGGCAAGAGAGTGAGAACTTATCTCAAAACTAATAATAATACTCATAATAATACATAAGAATGTTCTCTTATAATCAGTTATTTCTGTTGTAAGACTTAGATGACATTGTCTGATATAAAGGTCACTTAGCACATTGTATATTTCTATGCAGATTTAACTTGAGCAACTCAGATTGACACTCTGTACATTAAAACATCCCTAGGGTCTCTTTCCTCTCAAATACACAAGCAATAAATGGTTAAAATGACCTAAAATGTACATAATAGTCCAGTGATATAAAAGCTACATTAATATATATTTATTGTTTGAACCAGAATATAAATCTTATATGGCTCAAATTAGTCCTTACATTTACTTTTTTATAGTGTGATGGATAAAACTGAAAGAATGGATTGAAATAGGCTTTTCCATGCCAGGATCCTATGCTAATGAGCACATTACCTCATCATTATGAGTCTCAGCTTCTTCATTTTTAAAATGAGAATGATAAACTTTCCCCACCTGTCTCAGAGAGTGTTACAAAGAGGAAATGAGTAGTTTTTTCAGCATATTTTCTAGAATATAAAGATTTTCTACAGAGCTCATTCTTATTATCATCAATATTAAAAGTACTATTAAGATGACTTCCCCAAAGGTCAGTTAGAATATTTAAGCCATCCTTCAGACCCTTATTTTCTATCTGAAGCAGACATAATGTTACTCACACACTTCAGAAAACAAGTTGTGAAAATGTTAGGTTGACTGCTCTAACATACAAATCTGGAAAATGGAAATGGTATATTTGTCAGCTATGATACCGTAACATGGAATTCACTGAAGCTACACGTACATTTCCAGGATATGTATAGCATTGTCATAGGTGTATTAACCCATATAAGGGCCAATGAGAAAACTTTATGGTGGATTTTCAGGAAGTCTAGGGAAACACTTCTTGTGTCTCAAGTTTTTGAAGATTTATTAGAAGGAAAAAATATTTTGGAATCAGGCTATCACAGATTTAAAGCCATCCTCTGAGAGTTACAATCTCTGTGACCTTCAGTAATTTTCAAATTCCCTATATTTTATTATTATAATTTGTAAAAGTGAGATGATACAGACATGGCTGACTGGTTGGGATGTGTGAGAGATAAAATGCTAATGTTTTGGCAGCGTTTATGGCATATAGTAACCAACGTGCTGTTGAACTAAGTGCCATAGCTACTTCCTAATGATAATTATTCAAACCTTTATAAATCTTTCAATAGTCATGTGGAACATTTCATTTTTATAAGCTGAATTACATATAAATGTGCAAATAAATCAAACTTACCTAATGAATTTATACAGCAAGCAAATACTACCTTTTAAGTTTTACTATATAAATTCTAAGTTAAAATTTTACATCTGTGTAATATGCCCATTTTTCAAATAAGAAAATTGAAAGTCAAAGGTTAAGATGTCTTCCCAGTGACCCCTCTGAGTATACAAATATTCTCTATGTGGGAACACACACACACACACACTTATACACATGTAATATATATCATTGGTGTATTGGTTTTTTAGAGGGCTAGATCTAAAAGGATAGATGCCTATATAGGGAGTAGTTTATTAAGGAATACTGACTCACATGAGCAGAAGGTAAGGTCCCACAACAGACCATCTGTAAGCTGAGGAGCAAGGAAGCCAATCCCAGCCCCAAAGCTGAAGAACTTGTTCAAAGTCCAATGTTCAAAGGCAGGAAGCATCCTGCATGAGAGAAAGATGAAGGCTGGGAGGCTAAGCCAGTCTATTCTTTTCACTTTCTTCTGCCTGTGTTTATTCTGTCTGTGCTGGCAGCCGATTAGATTGTACCCATTCAGGTTGACGGTGGGTCTGCCTTTCTCAGACCACTGAATCTAATGTTAATCTCCTTTGGCAACACCCTCACTAACACACCCAGAAAAAGTACTTTGCATACTTCTATCCAATCAAGTTGACACTCAATATTCACCATCACAATTGGTTAATGGTATTTTGGAGATATCTCCAAGAATTCTAATTAGCTGTTCGTAATCAGGTATCTCCTTTTCCTTATAGTAACCAGGCTTCCTAGTGGTACAAGAAGCAGATCAAAAACATTTAGGATTTAAAAAGACAACTTTGTTGTTTAAAATAAGTCTATGGCTTCAGCAGAAGGAATTACCAATAGACAAGTCTGGATTCCTGTCATCCTCCTAGTGGGTAGTGAAATTTTAGGCCCAGTGAAACCTGCAAAGTTACTAAGAATCTGATAGAGAAAGTAAAATTATGAACTTGGATAATGGAAAACCTTCTTATGCAACTGTCTTTATATATTTGTGTGTTCCTTCCATATATATATATAATTTTTTATAAGTTATGAAGAGTTTAGTCTAACCACATACCTAAAAGAAAGTTATAAATAAACAGGCTCAACACCCAGCAAGGAGAGACTTTGTGTAATGTAATAAATTTTTATGTTTTTCCCTGAAATATTCCTACTGGCACAGGACAATGAATGCATACCCCCCCACCGAGATCAAGTGCCTTTGCCTGAAGCAAACCAGATATAAGAACACTCTATGAAGTCGCTTTTTTCATTTTAAAAATTCACATACTTCTTGCATTCTGCTCTATAATATATTTTTGCTTATTTTAATATAAAAGTAATGTGTTTTTCTCAAATCCTCAAATAAAATTGATGCTCCAAGAACATTTACAATGTTTTGATTCAGTATAGTAGAGCGGTTATGACTACAGATTCTGCCATGAGACTGCTGAGCTGAAATGTCATCGCCATTCTGTACTAGCTCTGTGACTTGGGGCAAATTGCTTTCACCTCTCTGCCTTGGTTTTCTCACATGTAAAAATGGAGATTATGTTATCCATTATGATAAAAACTATCATCAGTAGTTGGTTTTTTAAGCTTCTGCCACACTTTTAGAGCCTCAAGAGTTGCATGTACCAAAATTTGAGAAAGATAGGTGATGTTAGGATTCTGCTGCTTGAAATGATAAGAATGCCTATTGGAGTGATGTGTAATAGCGTACACACACACGTACACACACACCCATACACACAATTTTATTTCGGTTGTACTCATATGTGGATTTCTGATGCAATCTGAGTAAAGAGGTTCAATAATAGGTAAGACTAATTTTATTTAAAGGCCACCATCACAGTCAATAATACTGGGAAGTGTGAATCTTTCTGATGGCCCACCACTATTTTCTGAATTTGCCTTTATTCCTACAATACTCGTAATGAGGTCATTTTTACTTCGTAAAGTTTGGGTGATTATTTTCAACATTCAAGTCTTCAAAAATCTTAGTGTTTTTCTCCTGGAAAACATTGTCAGGCTGCAAATTTTCTGAACTTTTATGCTCTGCTTCCCTTTTAAGTGTAAGTTACAATTACAAACAATATATTTGTGAAACATAAAACTGAATGCTTTTAACAGTAACCAGGTCATCTCTTGAATGCTTTGCTACTTAGAAATTTATTCTACCAGATGCCCTAAATCATATCTTTAAAGTTCAAAGTTCCACAAAACTCTAGGACAGGGCAAAATGCCATCAGCCTCTTTGCTAAAACATAGCAAGAGTCACCTTCGCTTCAGTTCCCAACAAGTTCTTCATCTCCATCTGAGGCCACTGCAGCCTGGACTTTATTGTCCATATCACTATGAGCATTTTAGTCAAAGCCATTCAACACGTCTCTAGAAAGAGCCAAACTTTCTCACATCTTCCTGTCTTCAGAGCCCTCCAAGTCTATAGGAAGTCCAAACTTTCCCACATTTTCCTATCTTCTTCTAGGCCTTCCAAACTGCTTCAACCTCTGCCTGTTACCCCATTCCCAAGTCACTTCCGCATTTTCATGTATCTTTACAGCAGCACCCCACTACCTGGTACCAATTTACTGTATCAGTCTGCATTCACACTGCTAATAAAGACATATCTGAGAGTGCGTAATTTATAAAAGAAAGAGGTTTAATTGACTCACAATTCCACACAGCTGGGGAGGCCTCACAATCATGGTAGAAGCAGAATGAAGAGCAAAGTCATGTCTTACATGGCAGCAGGCAAGAATTTGTGTCACGGAAGTCTCCTTTATGAAACCATCAGATCTCGTGAGGTTTATTCACTATCCCAAGATCGGCATGGGAAAGACCTGCCCCCATGGTTCAATTACTTCCCACTAGGTCCCTCCCACAACACATGGGAATTAAGGGAGCTACAATTCAAGATAAGATTTTGGTGGGGACACAGCCAAGCCATATCACCTATATAACAAACCTGCACATCCTGTACATGTGCCCTGAACTTAACATTTTTTAAAAAGGAAAAGAAAATGAAGGGGCTCTCACCAGAATGTTAAATATTATGGGGGAATAGTCCCAGGAATTCTCAAAGTCCAGTTTCACATTTGTAGTAAGAGTTTGTAATTTATGTTAATCCAGCTTCATTCTATAGGCTTGTAGTTGTCCTATTTTCCGATATTTTCACATGGTAAATAGTATGTAACCTGCAAAAACCCATATAACTAATTGCCTGGGAAAATCCCTGAAAAAAGTCACTGATAAGAGGTTAGCATAGAAAAAAAACGTGTTCAAGTCCTCAGGATCTCTTTAGATTTTTTTGGCGAACTGTGCAGCATATATCATAATGCCCTTTAAACCATGTTAATAAAATTAAAGGACATGTGCCATTGTGTATGTTATAGAGCTCAGGAGAAAATAATGCAGTGCATTCAAAGTAATCTCCAAGGAGAGTGTGGTCATCCTTTTGTTACCTTTATTAGAATCATCCTTCATAATCTTTTTAAATTGAATATTTAGTTTACCATTTTTTCATGTGGCATTCAAATTTTTTTTTTCTTTTTTCCTTTTTGAAACTGATCCAGTAGTCAATACTAGATATAGCTTATTCAGTTTTAGGAAGCTGGCTCTGGCTGAAGAGACATATACATGGAAGACTAAGTCAATAAATGTTTTAATAGTATAATGTGCTCAATTTATCCCCTAGGGTCAATGAGTTTTTTCTCCAACCAGATTCTGAATCTACAACTTTTTGACAAAAACATAGAGATTTGTAAAAATGCCTAGGGATCTACATATTGTATCAAATAAGATGTTACTGAGTAATTAATGCTAACTAAATATTGGTCCTGAAGTCAATCACTTTTTTAAAATATAAATCCCTTTAAGTACTCTGAAAGTAGCAGTGAAAATAAGCAGTTATACTCTGTTTACTTCAGAACTAAAGCAATAAAGTCACCTGCCAAGGTGCCCTTGCAATAGGTCTGAACAAGATCTATTTGATTATTTGAAGCTAATTGCCTTTGTACAATCAACACAGTCCAGGTAACAGTGGTTTATAGTAAGTGATTCAAAATCCAAATCATCATCATCATTATAATTACCATTTAGATACCTACTGTGTGGAAAGAATTTCATACAGATTATGCACATTTTTCCTTAAAATTTTTTATAACAATTCTCCTAAGTAAGAGGGTAATTTCGGTAGAAAATCTGACTCTTGGAATTGTTATGAAGGTTAAATGGGTTAATAAACTTTTTAGTGTAGTGATGACATATATTACCTGTTTTTACTATCAAAAATGATGGGTGAGTCTACTGGGGCTCAGAAAACTGCTATTGTGGCTTAAATTCATTTAAGATCTTATGATGAACAGGGTATAAAAGAAAAATTAGAATATCGATAATGAATAAAAAAGCAACAAATAGGATAAATCATAAACCATGCAGAAGAAGTGAAAACTTAAGAACTCAAACCACATATGTACTCTATGACTCTATATCCTTATAAACAGTGATATGAGTCTATGACTGGTGTTATAGAATTTGATGACAAGGCAAAGACAGTTAGGTAAGTTAGAATGTAATAAGTTATCAGGGAACCCTAAATCTGTTACTTATATTACAAATATTTGAAACTCTGTGATTTGTATGGCCCCCTTTTTCTGAAGGAAAAGGTAAAAGAAAACAGCTATATATATTCGATCTTCATATCATATGTTACAAATACAATATAGAAGTGGTTTTTGAGATTGCCAAACATACTATTTTGAACTTGGATGGAGTTTAAAGATTACCTAGTATTTTCCACTATATGTTCCATGGAGGGATAGAGGGATGAAAGGAGGACTTTTCCATGACTAAAAATATTTCCGTGATCATTACTTTCAAAGAATGCCAAATGAAGTATGGTTTAAAATTAATTTCATCATATTTTGTTTTATGCTTTAGTATTTCTCAGAGCTATTATAAAAATATGTAACCTGTACTACCTAACAAATAACATGCAATATTTATTGAATGAAATGCAAGATACATAAATTTTTTTTTTTTTTGAGACAGCATCTTGCACTTTTGCCCAGGCTGGAGTGCAGTGGCACTATCGCGGCTCACTGCAAGCTCCGCCTCCCGGGTTCACTCCATTCTCCTGCCTCAGCCTCCAGAGTAGCTGGGACTACAGGCGCCTGCCACCACGCCCAGCTAATTGTTTATACTTTTAGTAGAGACAGGGTTTCACCGTGTTAGCCAGGATCGTCTCGATTTCCTGACCTCGTGATCTGCCCGCCTCGGCCTCCCAAAGTGCTGGGATTACAGGCATGAGCCACCGTGCCCGGCCAGGATGCATAAAATTTTAAAAGTTCTTTGTGACACTTCAAAAGGGAAATTAATACAAAGACCTTTAAAAACAAATTTGGGCTGGAAATTATTTTTGTATCAGAGTATTCTCCATGACTAATATGCACAAATCACATTGGGGAATGCTGGTTTGGTCAAACCATTTTATTTGAATACGAGGGAGCTATGGCTGATAGAAAGAAAGCAACATGTTTAAGGTCACACTTGTATTTAATTTTTCAGGAAGACTTCCACTTCCTGAAAAACATTAACAACAATGGAATCCACCTAAATGCCCATCAGTAAATGAATGAATAAAGAAAATATGTAAAATATACACAATGGGATACTATTCATCCCTAAGAAAGAACAAAATCCTGTCATTTGTAACAACATGGAAGACGCTAACAGACATTATGTTAAATGAAATAAGCCTGATGTAGGAAGACAAACACCATGTGATCTCACATATATGTGCTTTCTAAAAAAGTTGATCTCATGGAAGTAGTGAACAGAATAATGGTTAACAGAGGCTGAGCTGCTTAGTGGGGAGTGAAGGAGTAGGGGATATTGGTTAAAGGAGTGAAGGAGTAGGGGATAATTACAATTAGGAAAAAGGAATATTTTAAATGGAATATTTTTAAATATCCAGATGGGGCAAAATTTTATAGAGATAGAAAGTAGGAAAGTCGTTGCCAGGGCCTGGGGGTAGAAAGGAGAGCATAGATGGGGACAGGAAGAGAAATCAATCATGACTATGAATCGTTATGGAGTTTCTTTTTAGGGTGGTGATGAAAATGTTCTACATTTGTGGTTATTGTTACACAACTCTGTTAACATGCTAAAATACACGGGGGTGTACATTTTAAATGAGTGAATTGTATGATATGTAAACTATATCTTACTAAAACTGTTTAAAAAGCAACAACCTCCCCCCAAAATCTTAACTTTTCACAGGTGAGATGCCCATGTTTAAAAAAAAATAACTTTTTCAAAGTGTATTCAGCACTAATACAGCTATTTGAAAAGTAAGACAAATCATTCACGACTTCCATTTCTTTGAAGTGTGTCAATTATCTAATTGTTGCTAAATACCTTGATAGTTATTTTCATATTGTATTATTAAATTTGACAGAATAAATTGAGTTAATAAACATTTAAGTTGAGTAGGTAGAGACACCTACTTTGGCATATCCTATTAGTTATTGTGATGAATTGTCCCTACATTTTACTCATTTTTTAAAAATCTAGTACAATAACACTGAATTAACACACTGAATTATTACTAATTGTAATACACTTTTCAAATATTAAATTCTGATTTGTAACAGTTCTGAAATTAGCATATGAAATTCAAAGCAGCCAATGAAATGGAAAATCTTAAGAGCCTAAGAGAGTTTGAAATATGTCATAATGAAATCTTAGTTCCACTTCAATTTTCTCTGTTCCCTAGAAGTGCAAGTTACCAAATCCATTAACAAACTATAACATTGATTTTTCTATAATCCATTATATTCCTTGCATTTTTAAGTGTTTTCCCTGTTCATTGTTATAGAAAATGTTCTAAAAATGAACATTGAATTATTTATGTTGCATTTAGTTCTCCTTAATTCAACTGTTTAAAATTGTAATTGGTATTCTGTTTGGTTGGCATGTATTTAAAATGCTGTCCCCAGATCTAACTTATGAAATATTCTGTTGGTTAAATCAAGTAAGGGAAGGAAAGGACTCAAATAAGATTTTGAAAATACGTATAAACACATGGAATATACTGAAGTCTTTGCTTATTGAATGCAGTTTGCAGGAAACACTGCCTCATTCTGTATACCACACACATACCTATGTTCATCAGAATTCACTAACCCTAGAAGTTAAAATAATTAATAATTAGATATAGACTGATATAATATGAAGATCATGGCCTTTGTGATTAAATGTGTTTTGATTTATATCTTAAATCCATGGTTAATGAAATTTATATTTGAGAATGTTAATTAATAACTCTGAAACAAATTTCCCAATATAAATGGAAGGGTTGGTTTATTTACAATGTAGCTAATAAATATAAAGGAGGCATTTAACTAATGTTAGTTCTTCTCTAGGAATTATTTCCTTCATAGGAGGGCGCATATTCATTCTGTAAGATATACTAAAGTAACGTGACTGCAGGATGACAATTGCATACAGAGAACAAAGAACACAAGAACCAGGACAAGTAGCCTACATTTTGCATTCTAAATTTATCTTTAGTAATTACATGAATGTGACCATAATTCCATTCTTTTCCAAAATTGAGACCATTTAATGATAAGACTAATTCATTTCACATATGAAATATTAAGTTTTTACTGAAACCATGACCTCTTTATGAGTTTTACTCTTTATATTTTTATTTTACTAAGAATTATAGATAAACTCAAACATGAGTTAAACATCAATGATGAGCCATTCATTATATGTGATGCTTTCTTATACTATATAGTTTAGAGCCAGAGAAAGTAATATTTAAATTTCAACTTTAGGAAAGATGACAATTATATAGCCACAAGGGTAAGGGGAGTTATTTTCAGATAAAATTGACTTGAGAGGAAAGTACAGAAAATAGTTTTTAAAAACTCCCATCACTCTAGTATTAGTTACTGAATATATTGGAAATGTCAACTTCAATACACATTTTACAGGTGACTCAGTGTGTGGTGGAAATACAATGCAATTTGGGGCAGGTCAAATTTCAGTTAAGTTGGAAGACAAGTACTATGTAAATTTGAGTCCTTATGTTTAGTTAGCACTAGAAGCCTAAGAAGAAAATACCAACGGAGTAAAACAATTACAGCCTAAGTGCTGAAAAACTTGGTATTTATAGAAGGATAGAAGAAGAAAGTAAAAATGAGCAGCCAGAGAAATAAGTGTAAATCAAGAGAAAGTTATGATACCACAGGTATCAAAAAACTGTATTGGGTTAAGATTAAGAGAGTGGCTAATTGTTGCAAGGATGGCAGAGAGCTCAGGTATCCCTGTAGTTGAAATGTCCATTGAACTTTTCAACACAGAAGTCACTGGCTTTAGGCTAGCAAGTTTGATAGAATGTTCGAGGCAGCATTTATACTGGAGTAGATTTAACAGCGTTAATAGTAACAGAAGACATATAGACTGCTTGGATAATCCCAATATTACTTCATTTTGAACATGGGCAAGGTCATCTCTTCTCAGGCTCCATATAAATAGCAGAAAATAAATGGTTTAAAAATATCATCAAGTTGATGAGGACCAATGACAAGCAGCCCTTCAGGCTTAAGATTTAAAGAGTTGCTTGTAAAAGCAAATAGGTAACTAGTTAAGTGACAACAATATGCATATGCTTTCAATATGGGTAAACATTAACATGGACTTAAATTCTAGTGTATTTCAAAAAAAAATCTGATTCCATGTTAGACTTTTTAGTGTAAAGTCTAGAAAATGTACCATTCAAGAAATAAAATTGGTCATATTTAGATTATACAGTACATTTTAGAACTTAACCCTTTTTAAATGTAGTTCAGGAAAGCCTGAGTTCTAGGAAGAAAAATTAAGATAGAATTTACAAGGAGAAATTAATAGGGAATAAAATGAAATATAAAAACCATCTATAATATTTTATCAACATTAAAGAAATGTATAGTTACTATTGAACCAATAGTAGACAAATTCAGAATGAAACTTCATCAAATATTTGGGGATAATGAAGGAAAAAATTTTAATATCTCTGCTTATTAAAGCTGGAGAAACAATAAAAAAGATGAGAAAGAAGATGGTGTCTCCAGAGAGCAGATAATAAAAATCCAACATTTCTATCGCTGAGAAGTTTAATAAAGTAAAATGCTTGTGCAAAAAAAAAAAAAATAAAGGAATATTTGAAGAAATCCTTGTCAGTCAGTCTTATTAAAAGTCTATTCTGATGATTTAAGATTTCCCTTGATAGGCCAGGCACGGTGGCTCACGCCTGTAATCCCAGCACTTTGGGAGGCCGAGGCGGGCAGATCATGAGACCAGGAGATTGAGACCATCCTGGCTAACAGGGTGAAACCCGGTCTCTACTAAAAATACAAAAAATTAGCCAGGTGTGGTGGCGGGCGCCTGTGGTCCCAGCTACTCGGGAGGCTGAGGCAGGAGAATGGCATGAACCTGGGAGGCAGAGCTTGCAGTGAGCCGTGATAGTGCCACTGCATCCAGCCTGGGTGACACAGCAAGACTCCGTCTCAAAAAAAAAAAAAAAAAAAAAAGATTTCCCTCCATATCAAGTCATGTAAAAGAACAAATCTTTTATCAGTGAATTACCCTTTGTTAAGTTGTGCTTCATAACAAATAATTTCAAAGTCTCAGTGCATTACAACAATATATATCTTCCTAAAATGTTATGTTTTTTGTAGATCAGCTGCTATAACTTTTCTGGGGTGTAGGATGGGTTCATATTAGCTCTCTGACTCTTATTTCTGGCTAAGAAACAGACGGTTTCTTGGTGGTGAACACAAAAAATATGAGAGCAAGAAGCTGAACCAAATTTCTTAATAACAGTAAAATCTTTTTGCTCAGCTATGTCATATATAATATCCTTTCACATTTCACTGATGAAAATAAATCATATGGTCACATCCAACTAACAGTTTGTTATAGGATTATCCCCTCTTAGGGTTAATAAAAGAGAGTGAATGTTTGTGAGTCATACACTATACCACATTAGATATAATCTGGTAATGTGTTTGAGTTTTAAATATATAAAGAAGTTACTTTACATATATGCTTTTCTATATATTCCATATTGTATACGCACATACATAGTTAATATTGAACTAATAGTAGACAAATTCAGAATGAAACTTCATCAAACATTTGGAGATGATGAAGTAACAAATTTTAACATTTCTGCTTTTTAAGGCTGGCAAAACAATAAAGAAGATGAGAAAGAAGACGGTGTCTATAGACAGCAGAAAATATATAAAAGAACAATATATAAAATAAGGAGTATACATAAAAATATATCTGGAAAGAGTAACTAACATTGAATCTTCACAAAAAAGAGTAAATTTACTAAATGAATGAACA
This sequence comes from Pan troglodytes, assembly GCF_028858775.2. NCBI lineage: Eukaryota > Metazoa > Chordata > Mammalia > Primates > Hominidae > Pan > Pan troglodytes. The sequence goes on along the minus strand of NC_072407.2, from coordinate 42,408,390 downwards.
TCTCCCCATCTTCAGAATTTACTTACAAAACAATGGTATCAGAATGAAATGGAACTGTATATACAGAGTTCCTGAAAAATAATAATTTTAAATTATTTTATTGTTTATGAGAATAAACAGCATAAGACATAAAATAGTTTAGATGAATTACTTCTTAAATAATCTTCATGATAAAAATGTTGAAGACATATATCAGAGTGTATTAAGAGGTAAATTGGAGTAACTTTTTTAGGCTGGCATGAAGTGATCATTATGAAGTTTTGAAAAATAGCACGATGTGGAAATTTAATTTAGCAGTGTTGTAAATGTAGTTGCAAAACAGGATGTTGGTGAAAATAATAACGTAATGGTAGAAATCTGGCTGCAAATTTCATGGTATGTAAATCAAAACCAGTAATTAAAGTGGAGATTGTCTAGAGGAAGTAATATAATAGTACATTACATTTTTAATAATGAATTCAACATAGAAAAGAGATAGAGTACAAGTAATTTGAGAATATGAGTTTATGCATACTTACAAATCTCAATCTTTGACATAAGTAGACAACAATAATATGCATTAGTTTATAAGTAGGGAAAAATTCAATGAAGAATACTTAATGAAATTAAAACTGAATGGTTTAAATCAAGTTTTTAAATTCACAACTTTGCCGATTAGCAATTTGAAATGAGAGCAGTTGCATAGTTGTTCTAGTCCAAATCTTGACTGGCTAATCTTGGTTGAGCTCACTTGTACATCTGAGGTGAGTTGGTTTGGTATGTAAGTTTATAATGCCCTCAACTAGGATTTCTGGGAAAAGAGATCCACATGGCCTTTCAACCTAATGTCCCCAGAAAGTCTCATTTTGTGAGTAATAAATCTTTTGATATGTTCTCAATGAATGTTAAAGACTGAAAGTTTGTGTCCTTCCAAAAATTATTATTTTGAAGCCCTAAAGCCCAGTGTGGCTGTATTTGGAGATGGAGCCTCTAAAGAAGTAATTAAGAAGAAATAAGGTCATAAAGATGGGCTGTGTTCTGATAGAATAAGTGTTTTTCTAAGAAGAGACACCAGAGAGCTTACTCTCTTTCTCCCTCCACACATGAACAAGGAAAACATTTGAGCATAGGGGAGATGTTGACACCTAAAATCCAAGAGATAAGACCCCATTATGAAACCTACCTTGCTGATACTTTAATCTGGGACTTTCTAGCTCTAGAATTTTAAGAAATAAATTTCTGTTGTTTATACCACCCAGTCTATGATGCTTTGTTACAGCAGCCTGAGTAGGCTCATACACTGAGCAAGGGACATCATCAGTCCTCACACCCAAACAAAATTTTGGGTACAGAATCGATTATATTTACTGTGGGGTAGTGTAAACATTTGGCAAGGTGAGCAGGACACACAAGTGATGGTCACCACAACCAAGGACCTTTCTTCTATTGTTTTTGTTTGCTAACAGACTCTGTGGCCAGCAGGGGAGAATGGACTTTGGGGTGCTAGTATGCTTTCTGAGCTGTGCTGCTGCCTACTTCAGAGCTTGTGATTTGGGCTGTGTTCATTTGCTGAGTCCTGACAAGGCTCTGTTATAGATTTAACTTAATTATCCTGGATTGGAACTTTCTAGAGTTGGCATTTAAGGGCTAGAGTATGACATTGGGGCCATCATGAATATGGCCCTAGTTGTGTGTCTTGGCCCAGTCCTATCTCTGTCTTAGATAGAATCATGTGTCTTCATTCTGGCATAAGCCATGACTGATGATTGGCTTAGGGGAGCAACTTTAGCCTGTGACTGTGTTTGTTTGTTTTTTTGTCTTAACAAGGCATTGGCTTTCATTCTGTACAGTGCTTAAGGGAGAGACTGAAAACCTATGCCACACACAGGCCAGTCATGTGGTCAGTAGGAAACATAGTCACCATATGGCACTCTGAGGTCCACATTTCTAAAAGGAGATGGCTGTAATCACCCTTCAAAATGCCTTTGATATTCCTAATACTCAGGCTTATAAAGGAAAATGCACATGGCACCCACATGGCGCAGCCAAGAGGTTAATTAAACCTGAATTAAGTCTGGGATCCCTAAGCCCAGTAAAGCAACCATTGCCATGGAGAAGACCTCTAACCATGATGAGTTTCCTCAGAGGAAAAAACTTACAAATATTAGCAGGATAGAGAGGACTTGCCCTTTGAGGTAGGTCCAGTAACCACATAGTAAAAATGAATAAGCAATAGATACATTTTTTTTAAACTGACTAAAATGGAAGAAAAAAATCTTTGTAAAAAACATCAATGATTTTTCCCAAACTGGAAATCCAGAATATGCTAAAAATAATTAACACAGCAAAAACGTAAAAGGGCATTGAATGGCTTTCGCACTTCAAAACACGGGTTCCGTATTTACTTTAACATCTGCTGAAATACACCAATTAGCAAAACTTCTGTGTCTTTATCAACACCAGAACATGAATGACAGTTACATTTGGAAAAATCTGAGAATGTGATGTATCCCCTCTCCTCACAGAGGAGTTAACAAACAAAATAGCAAACAGGAATGGCTGCAATTAACCATCAGAACTACTGCTTTGCCTAAATTTTCTATATTCATGGAGCTCATTGTCCCCATAATAAGGACATGGGTTCTGACAGAGCAAATAATATATTCAGTAATAATAACATTCTGACATAACAAGTATTATAATACATTAAATAAAATTAAATATACACTTAAATGTACACTTCTATAAATGTGACACTCAAAACCATGTGTATAAAATGGAATTCCATGGCCTTCCCTTCTGGTTAAAATAAGGAAAATAATGGTCCTTCATAGATGTCATTTTCTAACCCTAGAACCTATACATTATTTTATATTAATTATTATACTATATTACTAGGAGAATTCAAGCAGCAGATGAAATTAAGGCTGCTAATCAGCTGATGTTAAAATAGGGTTATCCTGGATTATCTGTGTGGGTCAACATAATCTCAAGGGTTCTTAAATGTAGAAGCTGAGACAAAAGGGAAGGTTAAGGTAATGTGTGAAGAACTTGACCCACAGCTGCTGGCTTTGAATACTGAGGAAGAGGGCCATGACTAAAGGAATGTGGGCAACCTCTAGATTCTGGAAAAACCAAAAGAAAAGATTATCCCCTAGACTTTTCAGAAGGGATTTTGGCCCTCTCAAAACCTTGATTTTAGCCCAGTGAGGCCCAGTTTGGGAAATGGAACTCTACAGCACTATAAGATAATAAATGTATATTGTTTTATGTAACTAAGTTTGTGGTTATTACAGCTGCTGTAGAATACCAACACACGGCTGAAATTAAAACAGGACCTTCAAGAATTCTAACAAGACCTGCTTAGAAAAGGGATGATTATCTCCATTGCTTCTCTGTTTAATAGCACCTTTTGGCCTGTTCTTACACATAGAGAGAATAAATGGAGTCTCATGGTGAATTGCTGGAACTTTATTGCCATTGTTTCAACCACTGAATTTTTCATGTTAAATCTTATTGAAGCTAGTGACTCCATTGAATCATCAGCTGGTAATTGTTATGTTATTACAGATTTGTCTAAAATGTTTTTTTCCCTGCATTTTTCAATGCCTCTCAGGTACAGTTTTCTTTCCCTAGGATACCCCTGAGGAATCTCAACAGCCCTGCTATCACACTCAATCTTTGCAAGCAGCATCTTAACCTCATCCTGCATTCTTGAAGAAAACAGATATGGGCATTACATTCATGTTGTCCTCCCCAGGGAGATTCATTTGATAAACTCATTCAGTACATACTAATACTCACAAATGATCTCACAAAAATGGATGGGATATGATTTTCCCCAGTGTAGAAGAGCATATGACTTTCACTAAATTCTTGGCATCATTTGGTTCTCAAGGGCTACTCCATCTTAGAAAATGTCAAGAAAGAGTTATTGACCTGCTCAGAAATCACATTTTAATTATAAATTCAATATCTTTGGAAACATTTTGGATTCTGGAGGTATTGCCTTTCCCGTATGCAAATTTTATATAATTCTATTATTCTATTACTTCAAATCAGCCCACTTTAAATAGACAACCCCTCAAACAATGGGTTCTAGAATCTGTGCACATTACAATGTAGTAGGCACTCCATTGCAATATAATGGGAACTTTCATTAGTGACCACCAGAGACTGCTTCAACAAACTCTCAATAAACAAGTTTCAACAAACTCTCTTTATGCTTACTGAAGTCTCTAGATCACCTACAATGGCTACAAATTGCTCAGGGTTCCTATACAATAAAACTACCCTCTTCAGTCCCACATTATACAACATAGAGTGAAAGCCAGCCACATATTGGGCTCTTCTGGAGATGGAGACTCTTGCAGGCTCTTCATTATTCATGCCTGTATTTGGAAATATTAGGCCATAAGCTTGTATAACCATCATAACCTCCTGTTCAAATGGAAGTGTTCACTGTAGGTTAGAGCCCAACCTAGGCACTCTGGTGTATGCCACCTGTATAAAGGGGTGACCTAATCTCTCCTCAGTTCTTTTCCAGATACAATGATGCCAAATGATGTCATCCATTTCCAAGACCCTTTGGTCACCTGTGGAGCCTTTTGAGATCACGAGTGAATAGCAAAGGTAGTTCATACACTTTACAGATGGTAGTGCCACCATCACACATGATGATGCTGAATGGAAGGCTGCCAATTTTTACCCTTTAACTAGATCAGGATAACTGATAAAGGAAGAGACCCAAGGATTGGCCTGGTTCCCAAAACTTCAAAAAATCATTTTAGCATTGGATATTGTGCCCATTTTACAGTCTTGGGCCACTGAAAATGGCCCTGTGGTCTGTACAATGGCAACAATTGCTTATCCAGATTTTTCCCCTGAGGGGTAAAGAACTCTAAGAATTTATTGCTTCACAGCTACCCAACATATACATCAATGTTACACATCTCTCTGTGTACACTAAAACCAAAATATAAGGCCTCATCAAGACAGTTCTTACACCTTCTGAACTTCAAATGTTACGGTATTGTTTATATTTCTTGGGTAAAGAATGCAGTAAAAATTTGAAAAAAATAAATTCTCCTTAAATGCACACTCTGTTTTCCCAATGCCCTCACCAAGTTGGCAGGTTCCAGGAATTGTCCATCTTCAAGGAAATTCAAGGCACAATTACGAGAGAGCAGTCTCCTAGCAGCAATAACTTTATATAAAAGCAGACAATCAAGATTGAGTGATTGTGTGGCCTGATCACCTTTCGGATATTGTGCATTACGAGCCAGCAGGCATTTTACCAGCAAAGTAGTCATTCTAATTTCCTGCTTTCATTTTGGAAATCTTACTTTACAGGATTAGACTCTTCTTTAGTGATTGAACATGATAAAATACCCTAGTGTTAATAGGTCTAGATTTAAAAAATTTACTAAATTTTAAGGAATTTTAAGTAGCTGGTTTTATTGAGTATCATGATATCATTGTGGAATTGGCTTTTCTGTGTGACTTTCAAATGTAATTTATTAATATATGAATAAGGCAGTATACAATTTGGTTGTTTATTAAATTAGTTTTCTCTTATATATGTGGATACCTATGTAGAAAAGAAAATTATAATTATCATTTCTGCCCTGTGTATATAATAGAAATAAATATATAAAAGAATAATGCTGATATATTATTAGGTCCATATTAAATAATAGAAAATAAATAAAAGAGAGGAAACTCTCTTTTCATTTCTTTAGCCCAAGTTAAATTAGCATCCATAGCTCAGCATTTATGATTGCCATTGAGGTATGTATTCAATGGACTAGCCCACTTTTTCTTTAATTTAACATTACACTATAAAATAGTTCTCATTTATTAGATTTCAGAATTGCCATGTAATTGTAATATATTATTTATAGAGCTCCTTACAAATATTTTCCTATAATAACATGGCTCATAGAAGTGACAGCTGTGACATACTGCCAGCATCATAGGGATTCATTACGGCTGCAATTTTTCAGGATCGCAGATGAGGTATAGAGATAAAAGGTGGTATAAAACTAGGAGAATATAGCCTCACAGTTTGTTTTGATGCACAGTTTTATAATGGGGAGTATTTTTAAAATCACTCCCCTACCAATGAGTGTGAGGATGCACTACAATTTTTTCTCATGGATATTGACTTCCAAAATTTTGTTGTTTTAAATTCATCTGTTTAAATAGGCAAACCCTGCATAATTTATTATTTTTTTTAAAATTTTATGTTTAATTTTTAAAACAAATACCCAGTTATTCAAATGCTGGGTAGAAATAAAGCATTTTGTTTGTCTTGTTTTTCTTTATATTTTTGAGTTAGATTGTTGTCCAGAAGTACTGTACCTATTACAACTACTTTGATCCAGTTTAATGTATGAATCAACATCAGATAGCTATCTGGAGGAGTAGGTATTAGCAGTTGTTATATTACTTTCTAACTCAGTTGGCAAAATTGGCACCCTGGGATAATTTATATTTCTGTGATCACTACTGCTTCTATGAGCAGAGCACATAATTTAGGCCTAAGCCAAGCAACACACTGTATGACTTATATTCATTGGTTGGTTAAGAGAGCAGTATAAATTAAATCTATCAGCATATATGCCAGTACTATTCACTGGGAATTCTAGACTAAAATTACTTACTGTTTGTTGTGGGTGACTTGGGGTAAATGTGGTCACTAGAGCTGCTGTCTGTCATCTAGAGGTTCAAAAGAGAGAGACTTTCTAAAACTGAAGTCAACACACAGTGAGAAGTGCTGAAAAATATTGAGCAAGATATCCTCTGTCCACATGGACCAAAACAAAGCAAAATAAATAAATTACTACTTAATGAGGGAACAATTTCTTTGGTGGTTTGTTTAAGTCAACTTGAATTGAGTTTGACTTAATGAGAAAACAATTCATTTGGTTGTTTGTTTTAGTCAACTTGAATTGAGTTTGGTAACTTTCAAGTAAACAAGCTCTAACTATCATTTACTGTGAAGAGCATTGTTAAGTGCTAATTCAAAAAAATCCAATAGCCATACTTGGGAAGAGTCTGATGAATAGAAGAAAAGATCAACTATGTGTTTCACAGTAAGCAGAAGGTCAAGATAACCCAACTTTTATAACGTCATTCTTTATGCCCTGATGGAGGAGTAAAAGGGCATGTGGAGAGAGCTTCACTTGGGTATATCATGCTGGGTCTGCTATTTCATTTATCATTCTCCTCATGCCAAGACATTTTTTAGCGTTCAAAGAAAATGGAATAGTTCCTATGTCCCAATGTAAACATGATTTTTATCTAGCTATACAAATAGAAAAAAAATAGGCCCACCATAGTTCCTTTTTTCTTTTTCGTTTCTTTACCATTTAATTTTTGAAGGACAATTCCTTGCAGAATCACTAAGATATATCTTTTAGAGCAAAAAAAAAAAAAAAAAAAAAGATGTCGTTGTCCTCAAGTAGACAGTTGCTGTGAGAGATGGACCCAAAGATCCATATAAAATAACTGACTTTGAAAAAAACAACAAAGTTATTTCAGTTCAAGAGTGTCATTTATGATATATCCATCCAAGTATCTACATATCTATCCATCTATCTATCCATCCCTGTCCATCTGTTTATCTATTATATCTATCTTAATTATATATTTAAATATTTTTATTTAAATATCTTTACAATTATGACATTTTTCAAACATTTTATAATAAGCTTTAGAAGTTAAAATCATCATCCTTTTTCTTTCACTCTTATTTTGTTCTTATTTCAAAGTCTGATACAATTTCTAAGTTAATTCCCAAAAGGGATCCTTCTGTCTACTGTAATTTATGTCTTTTATCTTCACTTTAAATGTAGCATCATTTTATTTAGCAGATCTTATGTTCCTGGCACTTCTGCTAACAATTCTCTATCTTGATTTAAAATTACCAGAATGTCAGAAAAATAAGCTGTCTTAAATTCGCACGATTTTTGTTACCTCTTTTCATTTATATTTTTGCCCTTTACCTAAAAACCCACAAAGAATCTGAGACAAAATCATAGCTATATTTTTATAACAAACTTTGGCTAATTTTGAGTTTTATTTTAAAATTTGTAGTGTTTTAAACTTTGGAATTGGGTAGAATTGAGAATTAAAAACTGGAATTGATAAACTTGGGTACAAGTTTTTAAAGACAGAAATCTAAATAGAGTAGTCTTGGCTAAATCTTTCTTTTCTTTTATCAATTTTATAATTATTTAATACCCTGATTTCTCTACAAATAGAGTTTTGGTGTTTCAGACCTGAAGCAGTTTTTATTTTTCTTTGGTTGAGCCTAGTTAAACTTAATCATCTATGCTTATATAGAATAATACACATTCCTTACCTTATCCCTGTTTTCTTATGTGAGATTTATTCATGTTATTACTGAAGTGCACAGAATAGAGAAAATTATCTTATTATTTTATTGTGCTAATTGTGACTTTGTCAATCAAAATATACAAAGATTATAATATAAAATATGAAGTAAAATGTGAGCCAGGAGGGGACACACTAAAAATGACTTTCCCCCACTCTTGATATTCTTATACATGTTTTAGTTGTTAGTCTTGTTAATAAGAGATGATAAGACTGATGGGGAGTGTGAAGGGGATTGGAAGCAGATATTGGGAGGAAAAAAGCATCTACTCTTTGTAAATTTGCTAAAAGTTTCTTTATTTTATATTGTTTGTCATGATACCTCTAAAATTTTCTAATTTTCAATGATGAAAACTTCTTTCTAATTCTGGAAATTAGCCCCAAAAGTGGGACAGTTACAGCCACAAAGAAATGAGCTAAGGGTATGTAGACAAGTAGGTTGAAAGCATGAGGGAATTTTAAGGAAAGATAAAGAATATCCCTAGCTGTAAGAACAAGAAAAAGAAAGAAGTCCACTTTCCCTAAGCTAGATGGATCTGCTTTGAGAGAAAACATTCAAAGGGCAACAGCTTCCTGAAGGCAGCAGTTGTTTCTGTTTATATTTATACCTCTTACATTTCATGCAGTACTGCCAAGTGGTAGCTACTCAAAAAAAAAAAAAAGATTAATGAAGTAAACTATATATGACTGGGTCAACCTGAATATTTGTTCTTTAGATAAGCAAACTGAATTTCAGAGACCGAAGCAACTTGAGGTTTGTAGCAGAGATGGGACTCCCATGTTGGCCTTCTGACTGTCTGTATGGCTTTCCTTCCATTCTGCTTGGAATGTGGCAGGCCCATTCATTTAAAAACTGGAAATTTTATTATATATTTTCTGATGTTGATTATGTACAAAAATGTTCATTCATTCATACTTTCTTTCTCAAAGGCTTTAGACCTATCTAGACTAATGCTTTTAAACTATTCTCTCCTCAATAATCACTTGTAAAATCATTAAAGGCAATGATACTGTCCAGGGCTGCTTGCAGTATAAGGCTTTGATCCCCAAACACTTGCTATTGTCATACTTCCAAAGCCATATCAGTTAAACATTCAATCTAATTAAATACATTTTCTCTCCTGTTATATAGAAATTCTATAGCTGCCATTGAATATAAGTATAGAGACTCTTCTGTAAAATGTACATTCTCTTTGAATTTTGCACTTAATTGCATGATTGTATAAATCTTCTACCACCCGTCCATGTATACCAAGATTAAGAATGTCATATATTTACATCAAAAATAAAAAACAGAACCAGAGATGTGAAGTGACTTAAAAAAATAACATAGAAGCTAATAGACGTAGAATTGCTCCTCCTTCCCCTCAAATTCATTCCAATTTTCCTTCAAAGTCTTAGTTATGATAAAACTTCTGTATATACCTATAGATTGCATAAATATAATTGAATCTGGAACATTTATTTACATACCATAAAAAGATACAGCTTATCAAATAATAGCTTATCAAAATAACAATGAAGGTATTTATTCTTCAAAGAATTGTCATCTTACGACTAGAAAATGTCTGCATATTTCTTCAGTGTTATAATGTTCTAATTTATTTTTAATTAAAAATAATAAGTGTTTTTAGTTCACTTAGATTTCTTTGGGTTAACACAAAATAAATTTTGGTAAATGTAAATACATTTAGTTCACAAAATGTTATTGTGTGATGCTATTTTCTCAATAGAAAAATCTTACAACTACTTTATTGTTGCCAATTTTCTACATCAATAAATATTAAAAGAGCTTTAAATATATTTTCATATGTATTTAAATTAATAAACTTTGCACTTTACATCAGTTTTAGGTTCAAGCAAAATAGAACCTAAAGTGCAGAGTTCCCACATAACCCCCATCCCCACATATACACAACCTATACCACTATTAACATCCCACGGTGTCTTTTCTATACTTTTGAGTTGGAAAACAATAGTATTCAAAAATTCAAGGAAACATATAGATTTTTATTCATAAACATGTGAAAGAAAACTTCTACTCAAAATATTAGTTCGCACGTTCAAAGCAACCCTTACTAAGAAATCAGCACACAGAATCAAGAAGCTTTATAAAATATACAAATCATTTAAAAGGAACAGTCAGGGGAAAGAGATGGATAATTATTAGAAGAAACAATTATCAGTAGTTAGGAACACAATCACAACACTGTTTGTCTTGTGCTGAGAATTGTTATAAATTTTCCAATTATACTACATTGCTAAATAGTTACATTGAGACTTGGCTTTGTATTTTTTAATACATAAGGGATATTTTAAACTGCAGTTTTATGCTCATATTCATCATAAAGTTGTGTTATATGTTTAAATATTAAAAAAATCTTATGCCTTCCTGACTCACCACCTTCAATAAGAGAAGAAATCATTGGCAGTGTCATCAATATTACCTTAACAAACCAAAATAATTCCATATTTCATATTTATTTTTTCTGTCTTCTGCCTACTTCTAAACAATCTATGTCCTAATAGCCTTGTGGTCACAGAGTATAGGCCCCAACATTTTATAGTATTTCTTTAGCAATAATGTAACAAATGTTAATATATTTTTTGAAAATTAATGAATAGCACATGGAAGAATTGATATACAGTGACATACAGTCCTCCATAGAAAGTTTTGTCAATTGTCTTTCTAAACAGTATCACTCACCTCGGAGATTTAATGCTAGTCTTGAATAAAGGGCTTTTTCACAGATTACTTCCAAATTCTCAATGTTTCATTGAGTCGTAAAGTACTTCAAATATGCAAACTAACTAATATTTAGAATTGGTAAAATACAGAGAATCGGAATTTGGATATGGTAGCTCTGTTGAAGTTTTAGTGGCTAATGAGTGATGCTGTATTTGACCTCTCAAGCTTATAATCCATTGAAAGTTTCTAAATTAGGGTTAATAGGTATTTATATATATATATATATATACATAATTATATTTGTCATTATTCTGATAAAGTTGATGCTGGTTAATATGACTTACTGTAAATATTAAGTAAGTTTTACAATTTTAAATCCACCTTCCTACTAGTCAAAGGCAGATCAAAACTAAGAAAAAAGGAAAAATAAAATGGCAGGAAAGGGCCAAGAGGTAATCAGAAACTGTGTTCCGAGAAAGCAGGATCTCATTAGAAAAAAGGGTAAAGTTCCAAATTACCACTTATTTCCTTCAAACACAAAAGTGTACTAGAATAATTCACCGGTATAATTGGAAGTGGTTATTGTCTGAAAAGAATATCCATGGTAGAGGAGGGTTTGCAATAAGTTTATGAAGAATGCTTGGATCTTACATGGCCTTCATAGCTATAGACAAGAAAGGAGTTCAGAAAGAGAGGATAATATCTATTCCTTCTATCTCTGTGAATAATTCTTAAATGTTTTCAATAACATGGAACTCTCAAAGAACAACAGACTCATAGATCTGTTTATTTAACACCTTCAATAGAACAGCTAATAGTCATATTAAATTAACTGTCAGAATCAAACCTTTTAATTTTTTATTGAAGTATAATTTACATAAAATAAAATGTACAGATTTTTAAGGGTACACTTTGATGAGTTTTAATAAATGTATGTATATATATAACAAGCACATTGGTCAATATTTAGATTATTTTTATCCCATGACATCTTCCAGGTAAGCATCATTCTAATTTCTATCATTTGTTTTGATTATTTTAACCTGTTCTAGAGCTTCATATTAATGAAATAATATAGCATGCACTCTTTTGTATGCCTTCTTTCACACAACATTTTTTTTGGATTTTTCTCATGTTATTGAATGCAACAGTAGTTTGTGTCTATTTGCTGCAGGTTAGTATTCCATTTATTGTATAAATAACATTGTTTTCATCTATTTACCTGGAAATAAGCTCTTAGATTTTTTTTCCCACTGTTTGTATATTTTGAATAAAGTTGCTAGAAACATCCTTGTAAAAAAATGTGGATAAATATTTTTGCTTATGTTTAGTAAATAACAAGAAGTGAAATGGCCGAGTCATATGATAAATGAATTTAAATTTAGAAGATATTTTCAAAATCTTTTCCAAGGTAGTTGTATCCATTTTAATTCCTACCAGCAAGTCAAGTGACAGCTTCAGTTGATCCACAACGTTACCAACACTTAATATCAGTCTTAGTTAATTGTAGCCATTCTAATGTGTTGGTATTGTATGCTGATTTAAATTGTATTTCCCTACTGTCTAAGGATGTTGAGCATCATTTCATGTGCTATTTTTGTATCTTTATTTTTGTGTGTATGAACCTGTGAAGACTTGCACAGGTCTTTTGTTAATTTCATATTGGGTGATTTTGATTTGTTTATATTGTAGATGTAAATGTCAGATATACACAATATTCCTTTCTTATAGTACGTTTTAAAATGTTATTAAGTGAGCAGGATTTTTTGAAGAAAATTAGCCACTTTTTTATTAGTAATTTTTGTGTCCTCTCTAAGAAATTTTTGCAAACCCAAATATCCTCCAGTAGATATCTTTAAGGCTTTATAAATTTAGCCTTTTATTTTTAGTTATTTTTTCCTATAAAAAATAATATGTGTGGGGTATAAGGTAGAATAATTATTAAAAGACTAGTTATCAAAGTGTTTCTGCATTATTCATTGAAAATACTTTCTTTTCCTTTTTCAAGTGCTATGGCATTTTTGTAAAAGTTAATTCTCTATATTAATGTAGTTTATTTGCAAGCATGCCATTCTATTGACTTAGTTCTCTTGTTTCTCCAAACTTTTTTTTGTTTCAAGAATTTTTCCAGGTCTTTTGAAATTTTAAGTATATTTTAGGAAAAAATATGAATTTATACAAAAATATGGACATAATTTTGATTCAGACAGTGTTAAATATAAAGATAAATTTGGAGAAAAGTCATATATTAAAATACTGAATTTTGAAACAAAGTCACAGCAAACATCATTCCCGAATTGGGAAAAGTTGAAAGAAGCCCCACTATGAACTAGAACAAGACAATGATGTTCACTGTCACCAGTACCATTCAACATAGTACTGAAAGTGCTAGCCAGAGCAATCAGGCAGAGAAATAAATAAAAGTCATCTAAATTGGAAAACAGAAAGTCATATTATTTATATTCACTAATTACATAATCTTATACTTAGAAAACCCTGAAGCCTCCTCCAACAGACTTCTGGACTTGATAAACAATTTCAATATAGTTTTAGGATAGAAAATTAATGAACAAAAATCAGTTGTATGCCTATACACTGACAACACTCAAGCTGAGAACCAAATTGAAAACTCAATCCCTTTTACAATAGACACACACACACACACACACACACACACACACACATATACATATACATACACCCCCGCCTAGGAATGCATTTAACCAAGGAGATGAAAGACTTCTACAAGAAGAACTACAAAACATGGGTGAAATAAATTATAGATGGCATAAACAAATGGAAAAATATCTCATGCTCATGGAATAGAAGAATCAATATCATTGGCATGACCATCCTGCTCAAAGAAATCTACAGATTCAATGCAATTTCTACCAAATTATCATCATTTTTTACAAAATTAGAAAAAGCCAGCATATGAAACAAAAAAGAGCCCAAACAGACAAAGCAATCCTAAGCAGAAAGAACTGAGCTGGAAGCATCATATTACCTGACTTCAAACTATACTACAAAGCCTCAGTAACCAAAACAGCATGGTTCTGGTACAAAAATAGACACATAGATGAAATGGAACAGAATAGAAATCCTAGAAAAAAACACTGCATACCTATAACCAACTGACTTTAAACAAAGTTGACAAAAATAAACAATGAGAAAAGGATACCTTATTAAATGGCACTGGGAAATTTGGCTATCCATAAGCATAAGAATGAAAATGGACCTTTATCTCTTACCATATACAAATATTAACTCAAGATGGAGTAAAGACTTAAATGTAAGACCTGAAACTATAAAAATCCTAGAAGAAAGCCTAGGAAAAACTCTTCTGGATATTGGCCTAGACAAAGAATTTATGACTGTGACCTGAAAAGCAAATGCATCAAAAACAAAAATAGACAAAGGATTAAACGAAAGAGCTTCTGCACAGAAAATAAAATAAAATTAAAAAGTCAGCAAACAAGCATCCTACAGAATGGGAGAACATATTTGCAGACTCTGCATCTGATAGAGGATGAATAGCGAGAATCTGTACAGAACTGAAATCAACAAGAAAAAAACATAACATTGTATGTCTTCTTTTTGGAAGCTCCATCCATGTTGTCATGGAATCGACCATGACCTGGCTGATTGGAATCAATCAAGTCATGGAATCAACCTAAGTGTCCATCACTGGTGGATTGGATAAAGAAAATTTAATATATATACACCATGCGGTCAATTAAAAAAGAATGAAATCATATCCTTTGAAGCAACATGGATGGAGATTCCAACAAACATATGAAAGCCACCAACAAACATATGAAAAAATGCTCACCATCAATAATCATCAGAGAAATGCAAATTAAAATGCAAATTATGTGAAGATGTCTATTGTCTTCTGGTATCAACGTGATACCATCTCATACCAGTCAGAATGGCTATTATTAAAAAGTTGAAAAATAACAGATGTTGGCAAGGCCATGGAGAAAAGAGAATGATTATACACTGTTAGTGGGAATACAAAACTTTTTAGCCACTGTGGGAAGCAATTTGGAAATTTCTCAAAGAAATAAAAATAGAACTAACATTTGACCCAGCAATACCACTACTGATTACTTACCCAAAGGAAAATAAATTGTTATGTCACAAAGATACCCTCACTTGTATTTTTATTTCAGTGCTATTAACCATGGTAAAGTTATGGGATCAACCTAACCTAAGTGTCCATCATTGGTGGATTGGATAAAGAAAATGGGAAATATACACCATGGATTACTATGCAGTCATTAAAAAAGAATGAAATCATGTCTGTTGAAGAAACATGGATGGAGCTGGAGGTTATTATCTTAAGTGAAATAACTCAGAAGCAGAAAATTAAATACCGCATATTCTCACTTATAAGTGGGAACCAAATAATGGGTACTTATAGACATATGAATGGAAATAATAGACACTGGGGATTCCAAAAGGGAGAGTGGGAGGGAATGAGGGTCTAAAAATTACCTCTTGGGTGCAATATTCACTATTTGGGTGATGGGTTCACTAGAAGTCCAAATCTCACCATTATGCAATATATCCTTGTAACGTCTGCATGTGTACCCCAGAATCTAGAATAAAACATAAATAAAAATAAGATATTGAGTTTGTGTGCATGGACATGGTTTCTCATTCTACTTATTAAAATATCATTTAATCTTCCTATAATATAATCTACAGTTTTAGTGAAGATGAAAATGTCTATTATCCTCTGTGTTGAATATATTTCTAAGTATAGCATCTTTAACAGTTTTGTTGAGGTACAATTGATATTTAAAAACTGTACATTTAATATACAGTAGTTCTTCTAATTATCTATGGGGTTGTGTCCCAATAAACCCATCATAATTTAAAATACAGTAAGTTGAAAATGCATTTAATACATCTAACTTACTGAACATGGTATTTTATCATAGCCTACCTTACATATGTTCAAAACACATTAGCCTATAGCTGGGTTAAACTACAGTTGGGTGAACTTCTTAACAAATTCTGAAGTCCACAATTATGTATTGCTAACTATGTTGTACAGCACACTTCTAAAATAATTTGTTCATCTTGCATATACTCATTGAGTAAAATTTTGCTCTCCATTTTCTTCTGTTCCTGGACCCGAGCAACCACCATTCTATTATCTGCTTCTACAAGTTTTACTATTTTAGATACCTCATATAAGAAGAATCACGCAGTATTCATCCCACTGTTGCTGGCTTAGTTCATTAAACATAATCTCAAGATTTATCCATGTTGTCACAGACGGTAGAATTTGTTACTTTTTAAAGTGGAATAGTCCTCCATTGTATGTATTTGCCATGTTTCCTTTATCCATTTTTCTGTCTATGGACATATAGACCGTTTCCATATCTTGGCTATTTTTAACAATGTCGCAATGAACATAAGAGGGGAAATATCTCTTCAAGATCCTGATTTCAATTATTTGGTATATTTTGTAAATATACCCAGAAGTGGGACTGTGGGATCCATTAACAGTTGTAGTTTTGATTTTTTGAGGAGTCTCCTTTGCCATTCTCTATAGCGGCATCACTATTTTTCATTCCTACCAACAGTGTACAAATATTCCAATTTCTCCACATAATTGCTGACACTTACTTTTGTGTATATATGTGTTTTTTGGTTTTGTTTTGTTTTTGTTTTTGTTTTGAGACCGAGTCTCTCTCTGTCGCCCAGGCTGGAGTGCAGTGGCACTATCTCCGCTCACTGCAAGCTCCGCCTCCCAGGTTCACGTCATTCTCCAGCCACAGCCTCCCCAGTAGCTGGGACTACAGGCCCCCGCCACTGCTCCATGCTAATTTTTTTGTATTTTTTTTTTTAGTAGATACGGGGTTTCACCGTTTTAGCCAGGATGGTCTCGATCTCCTGACTTTGTGATCGGCCCACCTCGGCCTCCCAAAGTGCTGGGATTACAGGTGTGAGCCACCGCGCCCGGCCATATGTGTGTTTTAATAATAGCTGCCATAATCGATATGAGTTAATATCTCGTTGTAAGTTTTATTTGAATTTCCCTCATGATTATTGGTGTTGAGTATCTTTTCTTATGTCTAGTGGCCATTTATATGTCTTCTTTGAAGTAATGTCTATTGAGGTACTTTGCCCATTTTTGAAGCTTTTATTTTCTGTTCAGTTGTAATCGTTTCTTATACATATTGAATATTAACCACTTTTCAGATATGTGATTTGCAAATATTTTTCTCCGATTCTGTATGTTACTTGTTCATGGTGTTATCTCGTTTGCTATAAAAAGTGTTTTTTTGTGTGTTTTATACAGTCCCATTTATCTATTTTTGCTTTTGTTGCCTGTGTTTGGTGTCATATAAAAAAGAAATTGCCAAGACAATGTCAAGAAGGTTTTTCCACGTGATTTTTTCTACTAGTTTTACAGTTTTAGGATTTACATTTAAATCTTTAATCCACTTTGATTGATTTTGTGCATGGTGTAATATAGATGTCCAATTTCATTTTGTTGCCTGTGGATACCCAGTTTTCTCAATACTAGTTCATGAAGAGATCTTAATTTCCCCATATTGTATTGTTGACATTCTTGTTGAAGATCAGTTGACTGTAAATGGGTAGGTTTATTTCTGGACTCTCCATTCTGTTCAATTTGTCTACTGTTTTTATGCTAGTATCATACTGCCTTAATTCCTATAGCCTTGTTACATAGGTTAACTTCAAAAGTGTCATCCTTCTAGGTTTGTTTTTATATTTCTCAAGGTAATTTTGTTTATTTTGGACTTTTTTTTTTTGGTTCCACATGAATTACAGGATTGTTCTCATCTCTTTCTGTGAAAAATGCCACAGGAGTTTTGCAAGATAGCACTGATTTGTAGATTGCTTTGGTATTATGAACATTTTAAGAATATTATTTCTTGTAATGTGTAAACAAATAAGATGTTTCCATTTCTTTGTGTCTTTAACTTATTTCAAATGTGTTTTGTAGTTTTCAGTGTGCAGGTGTTTAATCTTCTTGGTTGAAATTTATTCCTAAGCATTTTATCCTTTTTGATGTTAGTGTAACTGGAATTGTTTATTTAATTTTCATTTTTGATAATTTGCTGTTAGTATATGAAAACACAGCTAGTCGTATGTTTATTTCATATCCTCCAACTTTACTGAATTTTATACTAGTACTAAAATGTTTTTGACGTAGTCTTCAGGTTTTTCTACATCTAAGATTATATCATCTGCACACAAAAATAGTTTCATTTCCTCCGTTCTGAATAGACTCTTTTATTTATTTACTCTTCACCTAATTGCTCTGGTAGGACCTCCAGTACTACACTGAATAGAAGTAGTGAGAGTGGACATCCTTGTCTCATTCCCGAACTTAGAGGAATAGCTTTCAGCTTGTCACCGTTGAGTATGTCGTTAACTTTGAGCTTATCATCTTTGACTTGTATTATGTTGAGGTACATTCTTTCTATACCTAATTTGTTGAGAGTTTTTATTGTGAACATGTTGAGTTTTGTGAAATGCCTTTTCTGGACCTATTGAGATGATCCTATGGTTTTTATTTTACATTCCACTAATGTAGTGTATCACATTTTTTGATTTGCATATTTTGAACTCTGCATTCCAGGAAAAAACTCACATGGTCATGGTGAATGAACCTTTTAATATGCTTTGAATTCAGTTTGCTAGTGTCTTTTAAGGATATTTATATCTGTGCCATAATGGTTATTGGTTTGTAATTTTGTTGCTTGTAGTGTCTTTAGCATGCTAAAGTGATCATCATCTTAAGTGATGATACCATCTTAAGCCACGGCACAAAAAATGAGTTTGGTAGTCTTGCCTATTCTTCATTTTTTTGGAATCTCTTGTGAAGGGTGGCCACATATTATTGTTTAAATGGTTGGTAGAATTCACCAGTGAGATCAGTCAAATCCTGGAATTTTTTTTGTTAGGATGCATTTGGTTAATGATGGAATTGTCTTATTACTCTTATTGGTCTGTTCAGATATTCTATCTCTTCATGATTCAGTCCTGGTAAGTTGTACGTTTCTATGAATCTATTTCTATAGTTCATCCAATTTGTTGTCATATAAATGGTATTAGTAGACTAATGTTTATTTCTATGGCAAAAGTACTTTATTTATTCCATTATATTTATTATTTCTTTTTGTTTTTGAACTTGGTTTTATTTTGCTCCTCTTTTCTAGTTTTCTAAGGTAGAAGCCCAGATCATTGACTTTAAACCTGTCTTCTTTTAAATGTAAGCATTTTAATCTTATAGTTACCTTATGAGCATATATTAGCTTCATATTACAAATTGTTATATTTGGTGTTGTTTATTTTTTTATTCAGAACAATTACACATTAATGTAGAGACGTTATTTGTCCTATGGGAAATTTAGATGTGTTACTAATTTTGAAATAATTTGGACTATCTTGCTGATGTTCATTCCTTCCTTATTGTTGCTTTGGTCAGAGAACATATTCTGTATGACTGAAATTTAAGGAGGCTTATTTCATAACTATAATGTATTTTGGCAACTGTTCAATATGCTCTTGAATAAAACAATGCACCCTCTTTCTGTTGTTGGAAGTGTTTTCCACATTTCAATTATGTCAAGTTGATTGATATTTTGATCTGTCTTTTATATTCTTATTGATTTTAATCAATTTTATTAAAATATCTATATACACTTCCATCTACACATTTTAAATATAAAGGTTTATTATTTTAACAAACATATAAAGTTAAAATCAAGATATAGTACATTTTCAGAACCTCAAAAACTTCCCTCATGTTTCCTTCAGTGAATCCAAATCCACCTCATTCCCAGACCTCATGAAACCAACTGATCTAATTTCTGTCACTAAAGGTTAGTGAGTTTTCTTTTCTACAGTTTCACATACATATGTAAACTTTCTGTAAGATTCATTTTGAGATTAGTCTATACTGTATTTCTGTATTAGCAGATTGTTTCTTTTTACCATTGAGTATTCTATTATACAAATAATATAATGTGTTAATCCATTTATCTGTTGATATATATTTGGATTGTTTTTAGTTTGGGGCTGTTTTGCATAAAAGCTGCTAAAAGCATTTGTGAATTAGTCTTTTTGTAAAGAAAGGCTTTTATTTTTCTTGGGTAAATATATTGAAGTGAGATTGCTGGGTTCATGCTGGGTTCATATGACTTACAATTGTAGAAAATTATATCTTGTTTTTAAACGTGCTCTAATAGTACTGTCTTAGAAAAAATAAATTCTATATGTGTGCTCTTCAATAAGTAGCCACTGCCTTCCTGTATTTAATTTTAATATTTAATTTAATTTTAATTTTCATTAACTAAAATAAATTTAAAATTGAGTTTCTTAGTCAAACTAGCAACATTTTAGTTTTAATGTTCAGTAGCCATATGAGTCTAATTGTAACTATATTGAACAGCAGAGATTATTGAAGAAAATTGTATTGGATACTTATGGTCTATATAACTAGTTCTTATTGTGATATTTAGAGTGAGGAAAAAACAATCCTATGTAGGTATATATATATATGCTTAATAACATCTGAGTAAGAGTATTCAAATGTTTACTTTTTAACTATTATAATAATATTCCAATTATTTTGATCACCAAAGAAGAAAGTATTGAGTTATTGAAAGCTATAAGATCTATACAAAATGAAGGCTGGTAATCATGTTTAATTAATATCATGGATTTGACCATTGGTCTCTGGACAGTTTGCAACACACAAGAGCTTGACCCAGAGCATATTCCACTTATTATGCTCTGCCAGTTACACGTTCCATACTCCTAACCTACAACACTAAAAAAAGACAAGAAAAGCATGTCGTCTTCTCAGGCTGTTGCTTTCCTCCACTCTTATGAATTCTTTTTCAGGGGTCCCTTACTTTTGATCTCAAAGAGATCCCAGAGGAGTGAATGTGCATGAGAGAACGAAAAATGAATCTCTCCAATGTTTCCTTTGGGTTTTCAAGTTATCCAATAAGTTCATCTCATGATCATTTCAAAAGTGTCTGAAAATGTATTTGTATATTTAATTATTATATTTTAACTAAATTATTTTACATAGGCTCTGGGATCAGCTGGTAGGGCTCAAGCCCAGGATTCTTCCTTGCAATGAGATTTACAGCAAGTAACTTGAACTCTCATTGACTTAGTTCCTTCATGTAATATGAATAGCTGAATATTGCCCTTCTCAAGGTAATAAAGATTAAGTGGTTTACGCATGTTAAGCACTTACAAATGTGTCTACCACATAGCGATGATTCAATAATCATTCAATTGCCATAACTATTTTTATTAATACTTTAATTATTTTAGATAGCTCACTGCAGTGGTATGACTAATATAGGATTTAATATTCTAAGTATTATATAAAATGTTATGTTTATTATATAGTATATCAATTTAGAGTAATTAATATAAATATATTCATATTTTTGATCATTAAAGATTTTAACTGTTGTCTGCTATGTCAAATACACTAGAAATTTTATTAATATACATAAAATTGTTGGATACACTCTATAAACTTCTCAAATATTGATATCATACTATACCTCTAGAGAGAAGGTAATTAATTCTGTAACTCAGAGACAACCACTGCCATTTATTAGGACTATCCTACTTCATAAATATTGTGAAGATTGGTAATGAGAATCAAAAATCTTGTGTTAGAATCCAAAGCCTCAGATTGTGCTTCTTGGGTCATTTCAATTGCTTGGATTTTACTCAACTGAAATAAGGCTCCTCTCCATATGCATACCTTTCTTAAGTCTAAGGCCTTAAAACAAAGTTATCCCCATGCTGGGTAAAACTGCTTTCACTCTTAGTCCCAGAAGTTACATGATCAGAGCCAAAGGTGTCACTGAGAAGAGTTTATCTAAATGGAATAAAAACTAACCTGCACATTACCAAGTTAACATTATTGAATACATTAGTGTTTACAATGGCTTTATTTTTTTTACCCATGAAGGGCAAATAGTGCCTTGATTAAATGTGCTCCTTTAATGACATCTTCAATCTACATAATAATTATTTGCTTCCTTAAGTTTCTTCTCATCAACTGAAAGTTTAACTTTGCAAATGGAATATTTTCGGAAGAGTGGTGCTGTTAATAGAGCTGAATTCCTAACAGAAAGGCACAAGAAGATCTTGTGCAAATTAACCAGGACCCAGGAGGAAGGCCATGCTCATGTAGGTACTTAATTGATCTTGTTAATGATGATGATACACTTCACGAGTACAAGCATCAATTAGGGAGAAAAGTAACTTGCCACGGTTTAGTAAGCAGAATGTTCAAGAAAGCAAGGGATTTCAAGGAAGATACCTTAATAGTGCAAACTACCCATTTTATGTTCCAGGAGAGTTGTGAATTGGCATTTCCCTTTTAATCATTTACAAGTAACTTTGAAAATTCCAGGATTAAATGCCTAAAGAATCTCTAGATAATACTAGAAAATGCCTGACTAAAAATCCACAGCTAGGTGAATCTCAGGTTCTGGTAATGCTCCCTTGATCCTTCACAACCTGTTATGTAAAGGTGGAGCTGTCACTGCTCTCCAAAGTAATTGTACAAACCTACCATTTTCTCTGCAAAAAGGTGTGTTTTGTTTGTTTGTTTTGTTTTTTTACAAATGGCATATTAACCACAGGTTAGCTTTTATAGGAGATTAAAATGTCTGTATTTACTAGAGTATCTTCTCTAATTCCATCAAAAATAATTATCAACATAAAAGGGCATTCATTTTTTATAGAGCCTTAGAAACAAGGTGGTTGTCAGTAAAGTATACTGAATTCAGCACACAAAACATTTTAGATTTAGCTAAGATTTATTTAGCACTGAATTGAGTACGGTAGATATCCCTCCAAGACTAAAGCACTCATTCCCCAGTTGATGGTAGTCAATTTGCTCATTCCTGAAGCCCTTTTCAGGAATTTTCCTTCAGTGGAGGAAACCACCTCAACTAAGATTGTGTGCAGTCCCTGGAGTCAGCCCATGTCTAATGACTGTTTTATGTAAGTTAAAGACCAGGCTTATTTTTGCCTCAGTTGGAGTATTCTGCTCCCTTTAAGACTGGTGAGGCATCTGTTCCAATTGTACCCCAGTTCAATTTATCTTTCTTCCCAATATTATTTCTTTTACTGCTCACAGATACTGTTTCCAAATCAATCCCCAATAAAAGTCGCGAATATAAATTCAAGAGTTTCAGAGTCTGTTTTCTATGGAAACTAATCAACGACTGCATTACTAGATGTCCTAGGAAGTCGACTTAAACCTGGATTACTTACCTTCTAGTTGGCAACGAAGACTTCATCACCTGCAGTAGGTGAAGAGCTAAAAGATCTTGATACGTGATTTAAGAGCATTTGCTAAAACTTTCCATAGTAATGAGCTAGGATTAATACCTGTGCTAAAGAATGCACTGGTAAGTGCAGTATCTCAAGATAAGTTTGGAAGTAATAACAATGAAGTCTATTGAATTGCATAGCTGTTTCTAAGGGCCAGTGATGATGACAGGAGAAAAGAAAAAAAAGTATAAGGGTGATTAATATAAAGCAGATTGAGAATGCCAGAGGACTTCTTAGTAGCATATAAAAAACCAGGGACAGAAAGAGACTGAGAATCTGGACCAAACCTTAATTATAAGACTAGAGATCTCCAAGAAATGTTGAATTGTTAATTCTGGCAGTTCTGGTATACCAAGATGAGGACTCCGATTGAGAAAGGGTGGATACCTAAGGTTTAAGATGAAGCGTATGGATTGATGCACTTGAAAATGGTAAAATCTCAGTTTTGCTCAAACCTTCTGAGATTACAGAAGTTTCTCACTCCTCCCTATTAAAGCAAAGATGTACCTCTTGCTTTCAGATGAAGCAAAGTCTTATCTCTCACAGAACAACACAGGTTTCATTCAGGATCTGGCTCTGACTCCTCTCTGGTCCAACAGATTTAAACTAGAGCCAAGTCATATTGTAACTCAGCAGACAAAGTACTGGGCCTGCTAAAGGAAGGAAGGACGTTGCATATGAAAACGTTGCAAGAGCTAGCCAGGCAGGGCTTGGGTTGTCTGGATATTCCATGAAATAGTACATTGACCCCCTTGGCCAATAATCTCATGTTATTCAGACTGTATGAGCTCAGAAAGTGTGGGTAAACACAGCATAGTTTCTGTGTTTACCTCAGTGAAATTTTAGATTTCCAGTTGTGTGAGGCATGCTAAAATAGTCCATTAAAGTAACATACACATTATTGCATTTTGCGTCTCTCATCACTAAGAAGGAAGCACCACTTCTAGTAGGCCCATCTGGGTTTCAGAAGTAGCGTATTTCATAATGTTAATTGTGCTCTATCCATTTGCCAAGTTACCAAGAAGTCTGTCAGCTTTAATAAGAACCAGATCAGGAAAGCGCTCTTCAGCAGATCTGGGCAGTTGTGCAATTAGCCTTAACAGGTTTAGGTAACTTACACAATTAAACCTTTGTGTCATCACATAAATGTCAAAATAGGTATTGTTATGTTTCTGTTACATGTGAGGAAATTGAGGACCAGTGATAAAGAGCAATGAGTTCATGCTATATTAATATATATTAGAACTAGGATGTAAACATGTGGCCTTTTTAATGGAAAATATAAGAGTCATGTTACTCTACATTGCTAGGAGTGTGAAGTGTGGTTTTACCATGTTCATAGAGCCATAACACTTCATTTGGAACTCAAAAATGTTGACTAATGAGGCTGATATTATAGAATAAGTTAGACCATAGGTCAACAAACTATGGCCCCAGGGACCAAATTCACCTCTCTACCAATTTTTGCAAATACATTTTCTTTGGAACACAGCCACGTCTATTTATTTATGTATTCTGTATGGCTGTGTTCATACTACAATGACAAGTTGGATAGTTGTGATCTATAATTAATGGCCCACAGAGCGTAAACATGTAATAACCAGCCCTTTACAGGAAAAGTTTACCAACCTCTGTTCTAGATGCAGTCATGGGATAATAATCACCGAGTAGAGGTTGAGTAGAGAGTACTTTATGAGAAAATTGGGATATAAAAAATTATACCGTGAAATAAAATTCCAAGTATTCTTAGCTCTGTTTTTTTTTTCCACAGTTATTTTTGTACACCTAGTGCAGTGCTTAGCATTTAGTACACCTTAAAAATACTTGTTAAAACAGCTGGGGACAGTGGCTCATGCCTGTAATCCCAGGACTTTGGGAGGCCGAGGCAGATGGATCACCTGAGGTCAGGAGTTCAAGACTCCCCTGGCCAACATGGTGAAACCCCGTCTCTACTAAATATACAAAAAATTAGCCAGGTGTTGTGGCGGTCACTGTAATCCCAGCTACTTGGGAGGCTAAGGTAGGAGAATTGCTTGAACCCAAGAGAGGGAGGTTACAGTGAGACGAGATTGAGCCATTACACTTCAGCCTGGGCTACAAGAGCGAGAATCTGTCTCAAAAAGAAAAAAATAAAAATAAAAACAACAACAACAACAACAACAACTTGTTAACACAATGCTGAATAAAAATAATAGAGCCCTGTAAGGGCTTTGAATATAGTAATGCCATGATTAGATAATTATTTTTTAAAAATTATTCTCCAACTATTTTCCTACTTAAATTGCAAAAGAGTGATTTTAGAGATATGAAATGCTTGAAAAATCTTATAATAGTTCAGATAAGCAGTAATAAATTGGTTTGGAATTGGCACTAAATTACAGGAAATTAGTAAAAAATAGCATTTTGGAAAAAAAAAACAAAGGTCACTTTCAATTGATTGAATGTGGAAGATATATTCCTGCACTTTTACCTCTAAAGGTTTATGATAAATATTTACTGTGTTTATTTAGATGGCATGACTCTATATTTGAATTTTGTAGAAATTGGCTGTTAGTGAAGACTCCTGTTGTCTTTCTGATGTACTTGGTGTTGCCATAAGAAGCTACAGAGTTCAGAAACCACTATTAACAACAATGGAAATTTTTATTTTATTGGTGACACATAAATTGAATCTGCTTCTAGATGACTTGGTCAGAGACTTCATTGATTCACTTGCCTTTTTGTTTAGCACTCTCCAGATAATCTTCTTTCTGGTTTTTTTTTTTTTGTTGTTGTTGTTCAAATTCAACTTCTGTTATTTTTGTAGGATGATCCTCCTGAACCTAAACTTGATGGAATTCCTCTGTCTCTAAAACAAGACTTGCAGAGAATACATTTATAGTTCATTGTGTTTAAAGAGAAAGAAAAATAAGTCAAGTAGCATACAAAAATCTTAGTATTGAATGTATGACTTGCTCTCTACTTTTTTCTTTTTAAATCCTTTCTCTCCAAGAAATATGCAAAAACTAAACAAAATAATAAAAACTTCTATTATTTTGAGAATTAGGTAGCCTTTTTATTTTTCTTAATATGTGCTTCTCTTTTGATGGGTAGCACATAGAGATTTGCCATGGCAAATACTTTTTATCATCATTTGAATACTATTTTCTCAGAGAATAGCAATGAGTTTTATTTTTTACCTTATAGAGAGAATTTTGAATCCCTAAGCTGTGTACACCACCTTAGTGACTTTATTCAAAGCTTACCAATTCATTTACTCAACAAGTATTTATTGAGTTGAGCTCTAGACACATGTGGCATGTAGCATATGATCCTATTTTAAGATTTTATTTCAAGAAGAAATGTTAAGGAACAGTTGGGCAACTTTTAGGTTTGCTAGGCACATAAACTAAGAGGAAGGGCTTTGATGAATGATGAAGCACCATAAGAAAAAAAAGACAGGTTCACAGAGGAACTATCTGAGACATAGTATATAGTTATAAAGATCTCAGTGAGTTTGGAATTGTAGAACTTTAAGACAAGAACTGAAATAATAGAAACCCATGTCTTAAAATAAATTTTTAAATCAAGTTATTAGAAGTGGTCCAATGATAACAAAATGAGATTGTGGCTTAAGGCAGTAGATTTCTAACACTGACACCCATGACCATTGTAGCATTATTCACAATAGCCAAAAAGTGGAAGCAACTCAAGTGTCTACAAATACATGAATGGATAAACAAGATGTGATATCCACATACAATTAGATTTTATCCAGTTTTAAAAACAAAAGAAATTCTGACACATGCTATGACATGAATGAACCTAAGCAACATTATACTAAGTAAAATCAGACAGTTATAAGAGGACAAATGCTGTATGATTCCACTTATATAAGGTATTCAATGTAGTCAGATTTATGGAGATAGAAAATGGAATAATGGTTGCTAGGGAGTTGGGAGGGGGGATATGGAGATGTAGTGCTTAATGGGAACAATGTTTCAGTTTGGGAATATAAAAAAGTAATGGAGATGAATGGTGGTGATGGTTGCACAATTTTGTGAATATATTTCATGACGCTGACCTGTACTCTTAAAATTGTAAAGGTGGTAAAATTTATGTTATGTATATTTTACCACAACTTAAATATTACAGATAAAAGTCAATGAAAATGAGCACATGATATAACTTAGAGATTAGACTGTTAGTGTTTCATCTTTGTGACAGGTGGGAGAAAATAAAGAATGTTAGTAGAACAAATAGTTATGAATGAAAAAGGCACTGTGACCAGGAGGTGTGTAAAATTCACCAAGAAGAAGAAGATGTATCTAGATGCTGTGATTCTCACATGAGCTGCATAGAATGATAGTAATGGTCTAGAATTGGCAATATGATTGAAAGGGTGCACCAGTTCTACCTCCTGGATCTATAATATGTGACATGTTAAAGAAAAAGAAGCTTGCCTTCAGGAGCGCGAGAGGGTGTATGAGTTAGGAATAGTGTTCATCTAATAATATAAACATTCTAAGTTACAGTGACTGTATTAGTCACGGCTCTGCAGAGGGACAGAACTAATAGGATAGATGTATATGTGAAAGGGAGTTTATCGAGTATTGACTCACATGATCACAAGGTGAAGTCCCACTATAAACTGTGGGCAAGCTGAGAACCAAGGAAGCCAGTTTGAGTCCCCAAACCTCAAAAGTCGAGAAGCTGACAATGCCACCTTCAGTCTGTGGCCAAAGGCCTGAGAGCCCCTGACAAACCACTGGTGTTAAGTATAAGAGTCCAAAAACTGAAGAATTTGGAGTCTGATGTTCAAGGGTAGGAAGCACTCAGCATGGGAGAAAGATGAAGGCTGGAAGACTCAGCGGGTTGGCTTCTTTCACCTTCTGCCTGATTTTTCTAGCTAGCTGGAAGCCAACTGGATGGTGCCCACCCATAATGTGTGTGGGTCTTCCTGAGGGTAGGTCTTCCTGTTTAGTCCACTGACTCAAATGTTAATCTCTTCTGGCAGCACCCAGAAACACCCAGATACACCCAGAAACAATACTTTTCATCCTTCAATACAATCAAGTTGACACTGAATATCAACCATCACAGTGACATAAACACAGTAACAGGACTGTTTTTCTTTTACCTAACATGAAGAGCAGTAGACATTTGAATGCATGAATGCCATCCCAGAATCAGACTCACTATTTTTCTCACAGACTTGGATTTCATCTTCATTGTGCCCACATGTTAATAAAAAGGCACTCAAACTATAGCCATGAAAATTATAGTCCTAAGATTAAACAGAATCATTCATCTACTTTCTATTAAAATATGTAGTGAAAAGCATAGTAAATTATAATAAATGGCCAACTAGTGTGTGGTTTTAATGCTTATTATCAATCACTCTTCTCTGTGATATTGTTAACAAGTTAGCCTTGAGTTGTTGGTTAATGTATCTGCCCTTTCTGACTCTGATTTTTTTTTCTCAATTTTTAGCACTCTTTAAATTTTTTATTTTCAACATCAACAAAATCATATATTATATTGATCACTTCTTTGCCAGAGCTAACAAATTAATTTCAGCAAATTTATAATTTCAATTTGAAATTATTCCAATATAATATAGTAGTATAGAAAGTTAATGACTCCCAATCTCAGCTTTGCCTGAAAAACAACCCCCTCCTGTCCTTCCCATTTACTTACAAAATTTTTAAAATTATTTGTTATTTCAACTATCCCATTGTTAAGGTTTCCCTCCCTCCCTCTCACTGGATTTATCAGTTTTGATTGCATTAGTTTGCTTGGGCTGTCATAAAAAAATACCACAGAATGTCTAGCAAAATTAATAGAAATGTATTTTCTCATAGTTCTAGAGGCTGGAATTTCAGGATCAAGGTGCCAGCAGGATTGGTTTCCCCTGAAGCCTGGGCTTGGCTTGCAGGTAGCCACCTTCTCATGCCCTTTCACACAGTCTTTACTCCGTGTGCGCACATCCCAAATCCTTTTTGTCTCTTCCTTTTCTTTGTAAGGACACCAATCTTATCCAATTAGGGCTCCATTACTATGACTTCATTTAACCTTAATTACCTCTTTAAAGATCCATTCTCCAAATCCACTTATATCAAGTATTAGGAACTTTAACATATGAATTTTGGTGAAACAAAGTTCAGTTGGTAACAGTGGTTAAAAGGTTTTATGGAATAAAAGGAATCACTGCTGGAGTCTGTCAGCCAAATTTTATTATGCATGTCATGTACATAAGGGTTATTATATCTGCCACTTCTGATTTTTATTTTGAAGACCAAGTTTTTCCTTTCTGACTCCTGGGTCTTACTTAACAGTACTTTTTCTTTTTTTTTTTTCTGCCAAGAAAGTCATCATAAGAGAAGGGGAAGGTACAAATATTGGCAGCTCCAGCAAAAAGCACTGAATTAATTTCTGTTGCTCATGGACTATTACAGTTTCTTAAAAGTAAGAAACTTACAGAAAAATATTATTTGCTGTTATTTTGGAATGTATATTTTAAGAATATACAGAAATTTGAAAATAAAAAGTTTTATATGTTGCCTATATAGAGGTAGAAATAATTTGATAAAAATATTTTTATTAAGATAGATTACCTTAATACATAATATTGAATGCCATTTTTAAAAGCTCATAGTATGAGCAATTTCAGAATTTGCTAAAGTAATCTAAAGTAAATAAAATGTCATTATTGCATATATCAAATTTGTTTGGAAATAAACTTCATCTCTTGCCATGCAATTAAATGGTAAATAACATAATTTATATGATGAATAAAACATCTTAAATAAAAGAGACTTACTCTTTTTTGTCAAAAATGTCATCCCATAAGTTTTAAAAGACTGGTGTGATAACATAATTTCTTGAAAGTATTATGTTGCTAGGAGGTGAAATGCTTAGCCTATATCTGAGAAAGGTGTTAAGAATATTTCTCTCCCACTGTACATTATAGTCTTCAAGCCTATATTTCAGAAAACTTTTGTTTGGAGAAATGTCAAGTTAAGGAATCCAGTAAAGAATCATATTTAGTACTTTTAAAATCAAGAATAATGTGTGAAAGCCATCCAAGAAATTATTTCTATTGAAGAACTTGATCTTTGCTTTAAAATGACAAAAATATTATGCATTGGATATTTATTGATAGAACAACCTCTTTGCCTTGCCTCTACCCAGAAACTTTTATTACTATTTATTTAGCAATCTATTTCTGTAGTCGTATTATTATCTGGGACTGGACACACATCAAGGGCTAGTGCAAGAGATCATGAGAGACATGTCTGATTGAGTTTGCTACTTCAGGGGAAAGCCAAGACAAATGATAGAAAACAGGAGAAGATGTCAATATCCTAGTTATAAGTAAGAATTTTTAAGTTCAAAGAAATTTTTTGAGGAAAATGCTACAAATGTAAATGCTTTTTTCTTTCTCCTCAAACTAAACATCAGTAATCAGAATTAATCTGAATTATAGAGTGCCTAGAATTTACTTCAGATACAGTAATTTATTAGCTATCATTGAAAGTTGCATCATGATCAAATTTTTAATGTTTTACAATTTGGAATATTTTTCTTAACTGAGGCTTGAGTTCACTCTAGATTTGATGAGGATGCAAGTATGGAAGGGAATTTTTTGAACTGTTGTGATAGCAACA
Organism: Pan troglodytes; assembly: GCF_028858775.2. Lineage (NCBI taxonomy): Eukaryota > Metazoa > Chordata > Mammalia > Primates > Hominidae > Pan > Pan troglodytes. The sequence goes on along the minus strand of NC_072407.2, from coordinate 42,377,298 downwards.
TATACTGTTCTCCAACAGATATTTTAATGACTTCTTTCCATGATTTTTTCAGTCAGAAAAATGTATCTAAAAGCCACAATGAAGAAACTATGGAAAATGAAATATAGTTGGTACAACAGCCATTTAAGAAACGATAGCATTCTTTCATACTGGCAGACCTCTAAGGAGCTATAAATGTCACCTCTAGCAGAGACACTATTTATTACAATATAAAACCAGAGCAGAGTCCTGAAAAGAAGTTTTAGTTTTTAAATTGAAGCATACTAGAATATCTTTGCTATGCACATACAATCCTCTCATTACCTCTCTCACATTGCCTCTCCAGAATCACAGTAGCAGCTTCATAGAATCTCTATTACATTTCCAAAGTATTGTCAAGATCTTTGAACTGGAACTGATTTATCTGAAAGGCATGTTGACATTTATACACCCTTGTCAGTTAAAGAGACACTCAAACTTTTATTGTTTCAAAGTCACATTGACTTTTCTTCTCGAACATTTCAATTATTGAAATATTTTACTTGCAGGAAGAATTCCCGCTGACAGTAAAACAAAACCATTGTGTAATTATAAAGAAAAGATTTTCCTTAACAGTCTTCACCCAATGCAAATAGGATAAAAACTACCAAAAAATCCAACTTATATCGTCTTTATGCATTTTTGTTTTTGTTTTGCTTTGTTTTGTTTTGTTTTAGAGACAGGGTCTGAGTCTTTTGCCCAGGCCAGAGTGCAGTGGCATGACCGCAGCTCTCTGTAGCTTTGAAACCCTGAGATCAAGGGTTCCTCCCATCTCAACCTCCCAAGTAGTTAGGGCTACAGGCACATGTCAACATGCACAACTAATTTTTTTATGTTTCATTTTGTAGAGATGGGATCTATGTTGCCCAGGTGGTCTTGATCTCTTGGTCTCAAGCAACCCTACCTCCTTGGTCTCCCACAGAGCTGGGATTACAGGTGTGAGTCACTGAACCTGGCCCATTTACAGCTTTTGTAACTGCATAGTCTAGTCATTATTGTTAAATGTAAAAATGTAAATAGATATATCAAATTCAAAAAATAGAATAATAAATCAAAATAGATCATTGATAAATTGAAAAAAATAATAGTCCCTTTGATTTTTTGGGGTGTTCTGGTTAAAATATATTTTCCAGAAACCATTGCAGTGAAAGTATATTGTTTATTAAAAGTAAATATTTGCAGAAATTTTCTTATTATTGTTTATTTTTATCATTGTGTTTTAGACTACAGATTTTTTCAAAATTTTTGTCAAGGACTTAGGTCCCATTTTATTTATTTGATGTGATTTTAAAACTATTCAAAATAATTTATTAAACTTAATTAAACATGAAAGAGCTAGGTTATTTGCACCTATAATTCCAAATTTCGTAACAATTAGATTGAACAAAATGAGGAGATATCATCTTAGATTTTGTATCCAAAATGAGTGGACAGGAAGAAGATAGTCTGTTGCTGGAAAACAGAACACAATTGTATATTTCTTAGTTTAGTAAGAATAAGTTTTGTGGAAGAGAGTAATAAAAAATAATTTGGGGATGAGCAGAAAGTTGGAATTAATAAATGAATTAAAATTTGAACTTTAGGAAAATGACTTTAGGATTTTAAATAAACAAGTTAATCTCACAATTTTAATAGGCATATTTGTTGTATTAAATGGTATACTTTGAATTACTGATAAATCAAGTCAAAGTAAAATGTGCTTCCTTAAATAATGTTGAATAAATAACACACTACAATTTAATATGTTTTAATGAAGCCATTCTTAAGTTGTTTTTAAGTCATCAGCAAAGAATTTCCGTCAATTTTAGTAAGAAATGCCAATTGCTAAGAATTATTAACAATTATTAAATATTTAGTATGAATTGATGCTATTTAATCTTAGACAATTTTTGATTGTATGCTAATCTGTTAATTATGAAAAAATTTTATTTTTTCTTAATAAAATTGATAGTCAAATTTGAGAAAAATGTATTTTTAAGTCACATATTTTAAATTATAAGCTTCATATCATCTGCAAAAAGAGATGATTTAAATTATTCCTTTTCTATTTTCATGCCTTTTATTTGTTTGTTTATTTATTAATTTTCACCTACTGATTCTAGCTAGGATTTCCAGTACTATATTAAATAGAAATGATGAGAGTAGGTTTTTGTCTTGTTCCTAATCTTAGAGAAAAGTAAACTTTTCAACATTAAATACAAGGCTAACCGTGGGCTTGTCATATATGGCCTTTACTGTGTTGAAGTGTGTTTCTTCAATACCCAATTTATTGATAGTTTTTATCATAAAAGGATGTCAATTTTTGCCAAATGTTTTTTCTCAATCTATTGAGAAGAATGTATGTTTTTTTTCCTTTATTTTGTTAACATGGTATATTATGTTTATTGGTTTGCACGTGTTGAACCATCCTTGCATTCCAAGGATAAATCTCACATAATCCTAGTGAATAATAATTTTAATGTGCGGTGGATTTCAGTTTGCTAATATTGTATGGCATAGTTTTGTATTATTGAAATTTGTCACTTTCTTGTAGTGTCCTAGTCCAGCTTTAATATCAGGATAACACTGGGCACGTGAAAATAGTTTTCAAGTGTACACTCCTTTTCAATATTTTGAAAAAATTTTAGAAAAATATGGGTTAGTTCTTCTTTGAATGTTTGGTAGAATTCAGGAATGGAGCTATCCAGTCCTGACATTTTCTTTGTTGAAAAGTTTTTTATTGCTGACTCAATCCTCTTACTTATTATTTATCTATTCAGATTTTCTAGTTTCTTCATGATTCAGCTTTGGTAATTTGTGTGTGTTCAGGAATTTATTCACTTCTTCCAGGTTATCTAATTTTAGGGGGTATAATTTTTTATAATCTCTTATGGTCCTTTGTATTTCTCTGGTATCATTTGTAATGGCTCCTCTTTCATTTCTGATTTTATTTCAATCTTCTCTCTTTTTTCTTTGTTAGGTTTGATAAATGTTTGTATATTTTTTAACATAAAGGAAAAACTTTAAATTTCATTGATCTTTTCTATTGTTTTTCTCATCTCTATTTCTCCTTTGATCTTTGTTATTTTCTACTTTCTGCTAAGTATTAGCTTTCTTTTCTTTTTTTAATTTCTTGAGATACAACATTGTTACTTGCTTCAGATCTTTCTTCTTTTTCCATATAGGTACATACTGCTGTAAACTTCTCTCTTAGCTGTGCTCGTGCTATATTCCATCAGTTCTGATGGTTGTATTTTTATTTTTATTTCAGAGTTTTTTCTTTAAAAATTACTTTCAATTTCTTTTTTGCCTCATTGGTTTTTCAGGAGCCATACTTGCCATGTATTTGTGAATTTTCCAAAGTTCCTCCAGTTATTGATTTTTACTTTTTTACTATTGTATCCAGAAAACATAAATGACATGATTCTAATCTTCATAAATCAATTTTTATGAAGATTTCAATCTTCATAAATTTGTTAAGACTCATTTTGCGGCCTATCATGAGATCTGTACTGTAACATGTTCTGTGTGCACTTGAGAAGAATATGCATTCTGTTGCTGTTGGGTGGAATGCTGTGTTTGTGACTGTTAGAGTCACTTTGTCTACAGCATTGTTCAGTCCATTATTTCCTTATTGATATTGTTTCCAAATGTTTTATCCATTGTTAAAAGTAGGATATTAAAGTTTCCTACTATTATTGCATTGCTATCTGTCCCTTCATATATATTGATTTATTTTATATACTTAGGTCCTACAATATTAAGTGCATATATATATATATATAAAAACACACACATAAGCTATATATGTATATATAATACTATACTATATAATATATATACCATGTACTATACTATATAATATATAACAATATGTAGTGTATGTGTGTGTATATACATATACTCTATACTATACTATATACTATATATAGTGTGTGTATATATAAGTACTTGATAAATTGATCCTCTTATTATTATAAAATAATCTTTGCCTCTTTTTCCCAGTTTTTTATTTAAAGTATATATGTATTTTTTTCCAATAGAAGTATAGATAGCCTGGTTCCCTTTTGGTTAATGTTTGCATGGAATATATTTATTCATGCTTTCAATTTTAGTCTATGTATATTCTTAGTGTAAATTCTTACATCTGGGTTTTTATTATCCCTTCAGCCTCTGTATGTCTTTTGATTTTAGTATTTAATACTTTTGCATACAAATAATTATTAATAGGTAAGAACTTATTGTCATTTTGTTATTTTCTGAGTGTTTTATAGTTCCCTTGTTTCTTTCTTCTTCTCTTGCTGTCTTCCTTAATGATTTGATTTGTTTCTATAGTTATAAGTTTTGATTCCTTTTTCCTTATCTTTTGTGTAACTAATATAGTGTTTTGACATGTGGTTAGCATGAGGCTTACATCACATATTTGTAATAGCCTATTTTAATCTGATAACACTTAAGCTCAATGACATACAAAATCTCTACCCTTCTGCTGTTCTTGAGGCCACAATTTATAGATTTTTTAAATGTATTGTATCCCTTAAAACTCATTTTAATGATAATTATTTTAACAGTTTTGTATTTTAACACTTATCCTAAAAATGTTATTTGCACAGCACCATTACAGTACTAGTATTCTGAATTTCACTAAGTACTTACTTTTACCAGTAAGTTTTTATATTTCCATGTGTTTTAATATTATTTATTATATTTTTGCCAGCTTAAAGACTTCCCTATACAATTTCTGATAAGACAAGTTTAGTGGTAATAAACTGCTTGAGCTCTTGTTTGTCTGAGAAAGTCTTTATCTCTCTTTCATTTCTGAAGGACAGATTCACTTGGCAAGTATTCTTGGTTGGCAGTTTTGTCTTTTTTTTTAACATTGTAAATATATCATCTCACTCTATCCTGGTCTGTGAAGTTTATTCTGAAAAATCTGCTGATAGTGGATTGTCTCTGTTTGCAAATGACATGACTTTATTTAGAGAAAATCCCAAGGACTCCCTAAAAACCTGTTAGAACCAGTAAATAAATTCTGTACAGTTGCAGAATAGAAAATCAACATGCAGAGATTGGTAGCATTTCTATACATAAACAATGAACTGTCAAGAAATAAGAAAATAATCCCATAAAGCATATAAAAATACTTAGAAGTAAATTCAACCAAGGTGAAAAATGTGTACACTAAAATCCTTAAAACATTGATGAATCAAACTGAAGAAGAAACAAATACATTGAAATATTTCTTATTGTATTAGGGCTCTCTAGAGGGACAGAACTTATAGGATATATGTATACATGAGAGGTAATTTATTAAGGCGTATTGACTCACATGATTACAAGGTAAAGTCCTACAATAGGCTGTCTGCAAGCTGAGGAGCAAGGAAGCCAGTACAAGTCCCAAAACCTCAAAGGTAGGAAAACTGACAGTGCAGCCTTCAGTCTGTGGCTGAAGGTCTTGAGAGCCCCTCACAAACCATTGGTTAAGTCCAAGAGTCCAAAAGCTGAACTTGGAGTCTGACGTTCAAGGGCAGGAAGCATCCAGTATGGGAGGAAGATAAAGGCCAGAAGACTCAGCAAGTCTGCTCATTCCACCTTCTGCCTGCTTTTTCTAGCCACAATGTCATCCAAGGGAATGGTGCCCACACAGATTATGGGTGGATCTGCCTCTTCCAGTTCACTGACTCAAATGTTAATCTCCTTTAGCAACATCCTCACAAACACACCCAGAAACAATGCTTTGCATCCTTCATTCCAATCAAGTTGAAACTCAATATTAACTATCACACTTATGTTAATAGATTGCAATAATATGTATTATTAAAATATTCAGACAACTAAAAGTAATCTACAGATTAGACCCCATCAAAATTCAAATATTTGTCACAGAAATAGAAAAAGCAATTCTAAAATGTTTATGAAATGATAAAAACACTCTGAACACCAAGGCAATATTGATTAAAAATAACAAAGCTGAAAGCATCACACTACCTGATTTCAAAGTATATTACAAAGCTATAATAATCAATACAATAAATGTATTGGCATAAAAACATCCACTAATGGAACAGAGTAGAGGGTACAGAAATAAATACATATATCTAAGGTCAACTGATGTGTGACAAAGGTGCCAAAAACATATTCTGGGGAAAGAAAAGCCTCTTAGATAAATGGTGTTGGGGAAATTGGATATACACATACAGAAAAATGAAATTGGACTTTTATCTCTCACCGTATAAAAAGCAACCCAAAATGGATAAAATACGTAATTGTAAGAATGGAAACTATAAAACTACTCAAAGAAAACCTAGAGTAAACTATTCTTGATAATTGCCTTATCAAATTTTTTGTGGCTCCAAAAGCACAAGCATAATAGCAAAATTAGCCAAATAGAATTATATAAAACTACAAAGCTCTGCACCACAAAGAAAACAATCACCAGAATGAAAAGACAATATACGGAATCGTAGAAAATATTTACAGACTACACATCTAATAAAGAGTTAATATCCATAAAATATAAGGAACTGAAACAATTCAAGAGCAAGAAAATAACTAACTCTATTTAAAAACATCCCATAGAACTGAAAAGACATTCCCAAAAGTTGAGAGAAAAAATAGCCAACAGGGATGTAAAAAAATGCTCAACATCACTAATCATCAGAGAAATGGAAGTTAAAACCAGAATATGATGTAATCTCACACCTGTTTAGATGGCTTTTATGAAAAAGACAGAAGACAACAGTTTGCTAGGATGCAAAGAAAAGGGAACACTTGTACACTGTGGGTATAAAGACAAATCAGCACAACCATTATGAAAAACAATATGGAAGCTTTTTAAGTAATTTAAAATAGAACTACCATATAATCCAGCAATTTCAATTTTGGATCTATGGATGGCTTCCCACTTAAAATGATTTAATTTATGATTTTTGTTTACTTTATGTTTGGCTTATCGGGGTATTAAATTTATTTTTAAATTGTGATATTTTCAATTTACTATGGATGTGTTAAGATATAATTTTGTCATAAGTCATAGAGCATATGTACATTCAAAGCAAATGAAATCAGTATGTGAAAGAGATTTCTGCACCTCTATGTTCATTGCAGCATTATTCGCAATAGCCAAGACACAGAAACAATTTAAGGGTTCACTAAAAGGGGAATGGATAAAGAAAATATGGTATATCTACCTAATGGAACACTGTTGTGCCTTAACAAGAAAGGACAGTCTATCACTTGCGGCAACATGACTGAATCTGGAGGTTGTTATACTAAGTGAAATAAGCCAGGTACAGAATAGACAGAAAGACAAATGCTCACTTATATGTTGATGTGATTAGGATCTGTGTCCTGACACAAATCTCATGTTCAATTGTAATCCCCAATGTTGAAGGTGAGACCTGGTGGAAGGTGATTGAATCATAAGGGTGGTTTCTCATGAATGGTTTAGCATCATTCCCTTGATGATTTTCTCCTGATAATGAGTGAGTTCTCATGAGATTTGGTTGTTTAAAACTGTGTAGCACCTCCCCTCTATGCTGTTGCTTTTGCCATGTGATGTGCTGGCTCCCCCTTTGCCTTCTATCATGATTGTAAGCTTCCTGAGATTTCATCGGAAGACAAGCAGATACCTAGTGCCATGCATCCTGTATAGCCTGTAGAACTGTGAGCCAATTAAACCTATTTTCTTTATAAAGTACCCCTTCTCAGGTACTTCTTCGTAGCAATGCAAGAATGGCCTAATGCAGAAAATTGGTACTAAGAATGAGGTATTGCTGTAACGATACCTGAAAATGTGGAAACAACTTTGGAATTGAATAACAGGCAGAGGTTGGAAGAGTTTGGAGGGCTCAGAAGAAGGCAGAAAGATGAGGGAAAGTTCAAAACTTCCTAGAGACTGGTTGAATGGTTGTGACTGAAATGCTGACAGTGTTATGGACAGTGAAGGCCAGAATGTTGAGGTCTCAGATGCAACTGAGAAACTTATTGGGAACTAGAACAAAGGGCACTTTTGTGATGCTATAGCAAATAACTCGGCACGTTTTGTCTCTGCCTTAGGGCTCTGTGGAATTTTTAATTTTAGAGTAATGATTTAGGGTACTTGGCAGAAAAAATTTCTAAGCAGCAAAAGGTTCAAGATGTAACCTGGCTGCTTCTAACAGCCTATGTTCATAAGCATGCACAAACAATTGATCTATAGTTGGAACTTATATTTAAAAAGGAAGCAGAATATAAAAGTTTGAAAAATTTGCAGCCTGTTCATGTGGTAGAAAAGAAAAGCCCATTTTCAGAAGAACTCAAGTAAGATGCTGAGTAATCACTTGCTAGAGAAATTTACATAAGTAAAAAGGAACCAAATGTTAATCACCAAGACAATGGGGAAAAGGTCTCAAAGTCATTTCAGAGACCTTAGCAACAGCTCCTCCTATCACAGGCCTGGAGGGCTAGGGAGAATGAATGGTTTTATAGGCTGAATGGTTTTTGCCCTGCACAGCCTAATGATATTGTTCTCTGTATACCAGATACTGCAGCTCCAGCTGTGGTCAAAGGAGCCCAGGTACAGCTTGGAACGCTGCTTCAAAAGGTGCAAGCCATAAGCCTAGGTGGCTTTTACATGGTGTTAAGCCTGCAGGTGCACAGAGTAAAAGAGTTGAGGCTTGGGATCCTCTGCCTAGATTTCAGAGGATGTATGGAAAAGCCTGGTTGCTCAGGTAAAGCCTGCTGCAGAGGCAGAATCCTCATGGAGAACATCTACTAGGGAAGAGTGAATGGAAAATGTGAAGTTAGAGCCCCTACTCAGAGTCCCCACTGGGGCACTGCCTAGTGGAGCTGCGAGAAGAGTGCCATCATTCTTCAGATACCAGAATAGTAGATCCATCAACAGCTTGCACCCTGCACCTGGAAAAGCTGCACACACTCGATGCTACCCCATAAAAACAGCTCCAGGGGCTAACCATTGCAAAGCCACAAGGGCAGAGCTACCCAAGGCCTTGGGAGCCTACCTTTCGCACCAGTGTATCTTGAATATAGAACACGGAGTCAGTCAAAGGAAATTATTTAGGGGCTTTAAGATTTAATGACCACCTTGCTGGGATTCAGACTTGCAAGGAATTGTAGACCCCCTTTTTTGTCATTTTGGAATGAGACTATTTACCCAATGCCCATAACCCCGTTGTATCCTGGAGGTAACTGATTTTTTTTATTTTACAGGCTCCTACGTGAAAGAGACTAGCTTTACCTCAGATAAGACTTCGGACTTTGAACTTTTGAGTTAATGCTGGAATGAGTTATGACTTTGGGGATGGTTGGGAAGTCATAATTTTATTTTGCAATGTGAGAAGAACCTGAGATCTGGAAGGGAAGGACCAGGGGCAGAATGATATGGTTTGGCTCTGTGTCCCTGCCCAAATTTCATGTTGAATTGTAATCCCTAGTGTTGGAGCTGGAGCCTAGTGGGAGATGATCATGGGGGTGGTTTCTCTTGAATGGTTTAACACCATCCCCTTGATGCTGTCCTTGTAATAATGAAAATAAATTCCCAGAGGTCTGGTTCTTTAAAAGCATATATGATATGGTTTGGATATATGTCCCCACCTGAATCTCATATCTAACTGTAATCCCCAGTGTTGGAGGTGGGGCCTGGTGGGAGGTGATTGGATCATGAGGGCAGCTTTCTCCTAAATGGTTTAGCACCTTCCCTCTTGGTACAGTCCTCATGATAATGAATGAGTTCTTGTGATACCTGGTTGTTTAAAAGTGTGTAGCACCTCCCAGCCTACTCTCTCCCTCCTGCTATACCAATGTGAAGTGGTGGCTCCCCCTTCTCCTTTTGCCATAATTGTAAGCTTCCTGAGACCTCATCAGAAGCCAAGTGGATGCCTGGCACCATGCTCCCTGTACAGCCTAGAGAACTGTGGGACAATTAAACTTCTTTTTTCTTTTTTTAATAACTTTCCCAGCCTCACCAGGCATGGTGATTCATGCCTGTAATCCCAGCACTTTGGGAAGGCAAGCAGGCAGATCACCTTAAGTCAGGAGTTCAAGGCCAGCCTGACCAACATGGAGAAACCCCATCTTTACTAAAAGTACAAAATTAGCCAGGCGTGGTGGTGCATGCATGTAATCCCAGCTACTTGGGAGGCTGAGGCAGGAGAATCACTTGAACCCGGGAGGCAGAGGTTGCAGTGAGCTGAGATCGTGCCATTGCACTGCAGCCTGGACAAGACGAGCAAAACTCCATCTCAAAAAAAAAAAAATTACCCAGCCTCAGGTATTTCTTTGTAGCAGTGCAAGTATGGCCTAATACATATGCAGAATAGAAAAATGTCTAACTCATGGAAGCGGAGAGTAGAATTGTGATTTCAGGGACTAAGCATTGGGGGAAATGGAAATATGTTCATCAATAAGAACAAACTTTTAGTTAAGGAGCATAATTTCTAAAAATCTATTACACAGCATGGTGAATATAGTTAATAATAATAAACCATATACTTGAATTTAGCCAAGAGAGTAGATTTCAAGTGTATTCCTCACAAAATAATAAGTATGTGAAGTGATGTATATGCTAAATCACTTGATTTAGCTATTCTATAATGCATATATATATAAAAACATCATGTTATATATCATAAATATACACAGTTGTTACTTGTCAATTTAATTAATGTTTTAATGAAGAAGAAAAATATAAGTTCATGAAACCTAAAATTTGAAATCAGGTAAAAATATTTACTTTCACACTGAATTATGAAAGCTTCTTTAAAACATTATTGCATGTTAAAAATATCTGAATATGATGTAGGTGGGCATATCTAAATTCATAGACATTGATATTACAAGAAAGAACTATCTAATAGGCAAAGCTTTCACAAGATTGTTACATGATTTGAGATATCTCTCTTCTGAAACTATTTGGCAGAAACCCTTGGTTTGTATGCAATAGCATTCCCCAAATTTTTGTTTCTCACCACCTCACAAAATAAAAGCAAGTAAAATCAAAGCTTGCTTCTAGTACCTAGAGTGTCTATTGTACACGTATGGCCAATGAGATGTGAGGGAAAATCTATAAAATGTGGGGAGGGGGTGTAAAAAATAAAGAATATGTAAAGAGAATACATCTCTCTTGCTCTTTCTTTCACTTTCTCATTCTCTATCTCTATATCCCTCCACTTACTCTCTTCCCCTTTTCCCTGAATTTCCCACTACTTTCTGCCATTGCATACAGTGAAGTATGTGTGATGTCTAGACATCCAGTGGCCACTAGAGCAAATATAAGATCAAAGTTGAAATGTTCAGAGAGAGACTGAACAAGCAATCTTCTATTTTAAATTTTTTGTAGGATTAGATAAGGAATACTTCATATTGACATACTATGGTTCCTCAGATATCAGATACTTTGTTAATTGCAGCCATATCCAGTCCTAATATGTACATAATTAAACAAATATTGGATATCGATCTGACTTATTTTTGTTTTTAGTGAAAAAAATAATCCCACTGCAGTGTCTTTTATGATAGATGTTGCATCCAAAGCTTCCCCTAGATTGGGAATTCACCATATATCTATATATCTATATCAATTATTATATAGAAATATGTATATATCAACTACTATATATATATATATATATATATACATACACCAAAAAACACATACACACACTGTATTTCCTATAAGGTGAAATTCTGTGAAAGTAGGCAATGATAAATTATTCAAATTAATTATTTTCAAATAGTGCCAGATTGTCATATTAAGTAACTATTTCATATAATTGAAAAATTCCTGAGAAAAATACAATTTTAAAAACTAAAATAAATAAAAAAACTTTTCACATTGACCTTGTAACATTGTTAAAATATAAACAGTTACATAGATTATAAAAGTAGAACACAGTAGAAAGTTCTAAGGTATTGACTACAGATATTAGTCAAATGAATGTTCATCTCAATTTGCCTACATTTTCTCAAATTCTTAGCTTTATGAAACTTTCAAAGAAATGTTTTCACTTCTAGCACCATACCCCCAGTTAATTGTGTAATTCCAGAGAATAACCTGATAATTATATGTTTTGTGAAGCTTGGTATTTTTTAATCCTTTTGCTAGCTGACTAACAGAAGTTTATACAATGAGAAGTATAGATCATTAAAAAAAAGTTTTTCTGTTTATCCCACTTAACATTTTATTTTTGGCTGAGTGTGGTGGCTTACGCCTGTAATCCCAGCACTTTGAGAGGCCAAGGTGGGTGGATCACGAGGTCATGAGTTCGGGACCAGCCTGACCATCACGGTGAAATGCTGTCTCTACTCAAAATACAAAAATTAGCTGGGCATGGTGTCCGCACCTGTAATCCCAGCTACTCAGGTGGCTGAGGCAGGAGAATAGCTTGAACCCAGGAGGCAGAGTTTGCAGTGAGCCGAGATCTAGAGATTGCGCCACTGCACCCCAGCCTGGGCGACAGAGCGGTACTCTGTCTCAAAAAATAATAATAATAATAATTTTTGATTGATGTTTACATTGATTAATAGATGACACATTAGCTGACATACTTAAATTATGTGTAAGTAACTTTAGTAAAATTATTTTATTTAAGAGAGTTAATAGTATTTTACCATACACATGCCCACTAGTACATGCACAGAGCATTTCATGCATGAGTCATTGATATCTCTAAAATAATATTTACTGCCTAAAGTTGTAAAAAGTAGCATTTTTCAAAGCATAAAAAGAGACAGATATATCATATGGAGATTTTGTTGTTTGGTTCATTCTCGCTGACACAGATCATGCAAAGAGGGATAATGTATTATCAGGTGATTATGGAAAAGTCCAAGTGGAAAAAAGCGTCTGGCTATATGTATGCAGACCCTACTTTCAATAGCTAGATGCTCATTTTGTAATGCAATTAGATATGAGCAAAAATATAAGAAGCTCACACATTCTCCTTTCAGAATTTCATATTTTTATATTAGAAAATAGAACAGTTTGTGCTACAATATCCCCTAGGTTTTAGGAAACCAGAGACTCACTTAACATATTATGTCTATACCTGTCCAATTTATTTTAAAGCTCCCAATTGTCTTAGGGGAACACCCGGTCAAAATATAAATAGAATTGTGAAGCAATCTCATTTCTTTGTACCTTGTAGGCCTAGAATATGTCACCTTAGTTATACAGTAAGTATACCAAACCAATATTCAAAATTAGGATATCTGTTGACTTTATAGCTGCAACACAAATTCTATATACAGATTTCAGTGAATCAATAATTAGCACAAGTGCAATAAATGAGCAAGGCCCAGTGGAGAACCTGAAAGAAAAAAGGGTAGATTATAACTTATTTGAACTGACATCACAAGATAGATAAAGCAAAATCGCATCTTTCAGAGTAGAAATGGACTATGAATCATATGGAAGGATTTCATTTTCAGCTTTCTCACAAACTAGCTATGTGAAAGTAAACAGGTAAGTTGACCTCTTCAGGCCTCATTTTCCTCTGATCTAATGAGATTGAGCAAGAGGCTGCAAACTCTAAGACTATGAAGCCATAACATGAATTCCAATGACAAGCTATGAGAGGCAGTTTGTGGAAAGCATTAAAAGTGCACTAAAAAAGTTCAGGAGAAGAATCTCGTGGACATTAAGGAAAGCGATGACCATAGCTCCAGGACAAAAGGATCCCTGATATTTTCCAAAGGTTGTTTTTGGAGCAGAGTAGATAAATCAGGCTAATTAATAGTATCAGAGTTGGAAATGAGGAAGGAGCAAGGCATTCCGGGAAACAAGAGTAAAAAAAGTTAGAAGAACAAGATACACATTTAGTGGTTAATAAACAGAACATTTTAAGAGAAATAACTTTATCAGGGAAAGCAGGGGGGATAAAGATGGATACATAGACTGGAGAAAATAGTATGTGGGAGGCCTTCAATGTCATGGTAAATCAGCATTTTTAGAAACATTCACACTTTCTTGTTTCCAATTCATAGCTGAGAAAGTAATGTACCTTTTACTTTATTTTTTAAGGGCAAGATATTTCTTAAAAATACTATGTGCCTCTAAATGTTGTTTAAAATAATAAGACTCTTCATTGTCACAGGAGAGTATGTGAGAAAAATATTGGTTTTATTGTGACCATATCCACAATTAATCTGGATGCAGGGATTATTAGTATTATTCCTTAAATGACACTCAAGAAAAAGAGTCCAATAATTAAAACTTACATCTCCTAGTAACCACATTTAACAGTACCCATTTTTTTTCTAAACAAAATCTGTATAAGTTTCCTTTTTCAAGAAATGTCTTTAAAATGTCAGGGACTTTATTAAAGTCAGAGACTAAGATATGATAAATTTCATAGATCATAAATTAATTTTCTCTCATTGACTCTTATGTTCAATTTATGTAGATGACAAGTACACTAGAAATAGATGGCTATTTTTCAGTTTTCTCAATGTTGAAAACCTCAGTTTGGAATCTGGGAAAAAATAAACAAAAACTTTCATATTTTCACCTCCTGCTACCTATAAAAAATCAGAAAAATTTAACATTTACTGATAATTTAGATAATGTATGAGGCAGGCTAGGATTCTGCTCAGTCTGCTGTGAATTTTTAGGTCTGCAGTGATAACAATATTTTGTCATAAAAAGAAGCAAAAGAGATTAGGAAACACAGAGACAGCTGATAAAATGGATTACATGGATACAGCTTACATATAGTATTAACTTTTCTGTTCAAATTGCACCCTATGCTTTTTGATTAGAGCTTTTAATACTAGTGATATAATGGGAAAGGGTGCTGAAATTAAAGATACATACACCCATGCATAAAACAAATAACTAGCATAATAATTATAAAATGATATTTTATATCCCTTATTAAAATATATATGGATACATTTGTAGTTAATGGTAATGGCAATTTTGTATAAATATGAACTCAAAATAACTAAATTATTTATTTATGTATTTATTTTGAGACAGAGTCTCACTCTGTCAGCCAGGCTAGAGGGCAGTGGCATGATCTCAGCTCACTGCAACCTCTGCCGCCCAGGTTCAAACTATTCTCCTGCCTCAGTCTCCCACGTAGCTGAGATTACAGGTGCCCGCCACCATCCCCAGCTAATTTTTTGTATTTTAAATAGATACGGGGTTTCCCCATGTTGGTCAGGCTGGTCTGGAACTCCTGACCTCAAGAGACCAACCTGCCTCAGCCTCCTAAAGTGGTGGGATTACAGGTGTGAGCCACTGCGCCCAGCCTCGAAATAATTAAATACTTTAAAAAAGTATTTCTTCAAGCTCTACTTGGGTCTCTAAAAAAAAAGATAATTTAGTCATAACTTTGAGATCTTATGACTAGAACTCATCTTATGGGGACAGGACACTACAAAGACAGTAAAAATGGATGAGAGTGTAGAGAAAGGATCTCAGCTGGCATATGGACATTCCATTACTTGATTATCAAAACGGACATAAGAAATTGGATGAAGTTGGTCAGGCGTGGTGGCTCACACCTGTAATCCCAGCACATTGGGAGGAAGAGGTGGGTGGATCACAAGGTCAGGAGTTCAAGACCAGCCTGGCCAACATGGTGAAACCCTGTCTCTACTGAAAAAAAAAAAACAAAAAACAAAAATTAGCTGGGCATGGTGGTACATGCCTGTAATCCCAGCTACTCAGGAGGCTTAGGCAGGAGAATCACTTGAACCCGGGAGGTGGAGGTTGCGGTGAGCCGAGATCACACTATTGCACTCCAGCCTGGTGACAGGGTGAGACTCTGTCAAAAATAAAATAAATATATAAAAAAATAAATAGGACAAAGTCTGTACTAGGGAGGTTTAATATGACAGATGAGACAGAGGAGTGAAAATCTGGATTGCGGAGGAATATGGAAAATTAGCCAACTACCTGCCTATTCACTTTGTACTCTAAGTAAGCTAAGGGGTTTGGGTGGAACTGCAGGTGACATTTCAGGAGAAGGCTTAGCATGATATGAAGATTTCAGCCCTCATACTCACCCTCTTTACCCCACTAAAATGAAATTTGGGTAGAATTCTCCCCCCCCAACCCCCAGAGTAGGCAGTGAAATACAGCAAGGAAACTAAGCTAAAGTTCAGTTTTATACGAGACTTCAATTCAGCAAGGGTATAGTAGAGTTACGGTGAGATTCTATAGACATGTAAGGGCAGGAACCTTAATCCTGGCATTCTGAACACTGGGAAATTTACAAGGCCTACTCAAGGACAGCTGAGAAGCTCACACATTTTTCAGCCTGTTACCTGAAATGGCACAGGAAATTGATATGGTTTAGTGTATCTTTGAAAGACAATAATGAACCCATCTTTAAAGGGCTGAGCTAAAATGTCTGTCCCACATTCAAATTTTAGGAAGTAAAACAGGTTTATTCCACGAATTTTGAATTGAATGTAATTTCACAGATATTCAGTTATTTTTATTTCTTTTCTGGGCTTACCCATCCACCACACAAATACACAATAATGTTTATGATTCTGTTGGTATTCGCGCTCCTTTGATGACCTCCTAACTTCACCTCCTGTTTGCTTCCCTGCAGAGGGCAGGAGCATGACAACAAAGAAAGAAAACAGACTTCAGTGTTAGATAGATTTTGGGTTTGACTTTCAGCTTGGTATTCACAAGATGTGAAACATTATGGAAAGTTAAGAACTAGGCAGTGTTTATTGAGAACTGCTGCCTCGCATTGTCCCAGGTAGTTTATAGAAACTAAATTTACCCTAACAACATTAAAAGGTAGGTGCTATTGTTTCTGAAAAAGACTTGGTCACAGAAAAACATTAAGTAATTTGAACAAAGTTAAGCAGCTAGAAAGTGGCAGAGTCAAAATAAAACACAGGCCTTTTAAATCTACAGCACCCTTTTTATCACTGACCTTTATTCATTAAGCAATCTGTGTCTCAGATTCTTACATAAACAATGAAGACAATGATGATTACCTCCTCAAATATTATATGGAATAAATAATATAATGTGCATAAAAATTACTGGCATGTGTATATGTGCCACATTTTCTTAATCTAGTCTATCATTGTTGGACATTTGGGTTGGTTCCAAGTCTTTGCTATTGTGAATAGTGCTGCAATAAACATAAGAAAATGTGGCACATATGCACCATGGAATACTATACAGCCATAAAAAAGGATGAGTTCATGTACTTTGTAGGGACATGGATGAAGCTGGAAACCATCATTCTCGGCAAATTATCACAAAGACAAAAAACCAAACACCACACGTTCTCATTCATAGGTGGGAATTGAACAATGAGAACACATGGACACAGAAAGGGGAACATCACACACGGGGGCCTATTGTGGGGTTGGGGGAGCGGGGAGGGATAGCATTAGGAGATATACCTAATGTTAAATGACCAGTTAATGGGTGCAGCACACCAACATGGCACATGTGTATATATGTAACAAACCTGCATGTTATGCACATGTACCCTAAAACTTAAAGTATAATAAAAAAAAAAGAAAAAAAATTACTGGCATGTGAAAGACACTCGAAATATTAATTCATTCTCAATTCTTTCTACCAATCATAAAATATCTAGAAATAAATAAAAATATATTAAGTAATCTGCTATTCAAAGGTATCCAAGAGTACCTTTAAGAGAAGTTCCTTTTTTTTGAAAAAGAAGAAGAAAGCTATGCTAGGATAGTATTTGTAAGTTTGTATTCTTATATATTTCATTTTCTTACTGTTTGGTTAAAATTAGCATTCAAATCCTGAGGGTGCTGTTCTTTTACTATTTCCTAAGTCTTGCAACATGGAATATTATTTCAACTGTCCATAGTATTTGTATCTTGTTGCAAATTATATACTTTAAAACTTTTTTATGTGCCCTAGGTTCTGCTATAAGGAAATGTTACCTGTTCTGATTTGGCAAAGACTATTGAAATAATGATATTACTTATGCTATAATTATAAAATTGCTCATTTGGGGCCTTTCTTAAAATTTGATATTATTATTGATTGAGGGTACTCCATTGTGATTTCAAAATGCACTTGAAATCTCATTTTATGGATATGTAATTTTCTTACCTTTTTGCTTCTAGCTATCTGACTGCTTATGTTGCTTCTGATAATGGCAGGTTTGGGTGCATACCTTGTATTTATTTTTCAACCTGTTACTTTAATAGCTTTGCATTTTGTTCCTAGTTGCAATGCTTTCCTATGTGCACTCTTTGTATTGAAACTGAATATTTTTAACATAGGAATTCCTTTTGTTTATTTTTGATCACATGTCTTAACCTCTCTGCATATCAGAAACTGCATCTTTTTGTTTTATCAGGTATATTCATCTCTTCAAAGTTAGACTTGATCAGCTATGGTAATTAACATAATTTTTCCACTTCTTAGTCCAATTTTGAGTCATTCATTAAATGTCATATCTGAGATTCTTGCAAATTCAATGTTTAGGTGCAAACATGTAGGGAACGGATGGAACAATCATGAAAGACTTTCCAGTTTACGATTTGGCTTTCTATGCCATTATTTCTAATTTTACAAAGTCTCAAACATTTAGGCAAAGAATTAAGATATTGCTGTCTCCGTGAAACTTTCTAAAATAACGGTATTTGCCTCATATTATTGTAAATAAAACATTTAAGACCCTCTGTTGTGTCGTCATTTTGTGAAACTGTATTATCTCTCCAGAAAGTATTTATATAGAAAGGCAGAACATTCTCTAATAGCTTCAGACCATTTGTTTAGCTCTCTCTGAAAAGTGACAGTCTCTTTTGTGCTTAGAACAAGTCCCCATCCACATTATTCCAACAGGTGCATTAGTGCTGGAAGATTGTCAGGTGGATAATGAGAATTCAGTGACTTGAGAAGGCATGTCATATTTCCGAAAATGACGGAAAGTCATTTTCCTCCCCTTTCCCAGAGTGGATGTCTTATTTTCCTGCACACTTCTGGCATCACATTAGTCACACGTTGCTTGATCTGGTCAAATTCATCAAATGAACGATTTTCATCAATTATGTGACAGTTTATATTGTCCAAACTTGTCATGAGCCCCACTGATTTTTCAGCATGTTTCCACAATGCATCCAATGCCCTTAATCCACAACTGCAACTCAGCGAGACGTGCAGGAGTCATGATGGAAACATTGATACCTAGAAAAGCTTTCTCCCACTTTGTTCCATCAGACGAACTCCTGTTCATTCTTTCAGATTTTAACACTGGGGGTCAGCCCAATCAGGAAGCTTCACTCGATTTCTCTATCCATGTCCACCCACACTCTCGGGCTGAGGATAGCTCTTTTTTAAAAAAAACAATTTACCCCTTGAAAGCACTCTGTTTACTTACCTATCATAGCACTTCACACAGTTTGATAACTTGTCTATTTTCCAAAGTAAATTGCAAACTCAATGAGAACTTTGGTTCTATATGTAAAAAGAAAATCATCAGATGTCTGAAGGCGTGACATATTTCAAGCTATATTTTATTACAATGAGGGCTTCTTTGAATCCATTCTGTTGGTTTCTGGGTGCCTGCTTGCAGTGGTAAACCAGCAAGTTGTTTAATACATTAACTAAGGAAGGTGTTCATCTTTTACTTACTATTTTTCATTTAGTGTTTCTCTTTATCTTTTAGGATAACTTACCTAACTTCCAACTTTTCTACTGAGTACTTCGTTTCTGTCTTGAATGAGGTGCTTTGTATCCTCTGATGATTCCTTTTATTCTAAAATTATGTTCCCATTTTTTCTGTGTCATACCTTTTCTTATCTCCTTGGCTGCATGTTGAGATTGAAGCAGGAGGATTGTCAGCTGTACGAGGAATGGCATCAATGAAATAAATAGGAAGCAATCTATTAAATGTTATGATCAACAATATGAAACTGTTTAGAGATGTAGTGAAGAGTTTAGAGACAATTTGCTGACGAGATCTAAAAAAACATGTGAGAATAACAAAAGTAAAATATTAAATAAGTGGAGACTTAAGCAAATGACATACTCAGAATGTATTATGTAGCTCACTTGTAAATGCTTGCTTTAATAAATCTAACACAATATTTAATACATTCTATAATTTAAAAAATTACTGAATTTTGTACCAAAATATTAATGTGTAATATTAGCATATGGGAATGATTGAGAGTATAGATATAAATATGAAAGTATTAATAGAAGAACTAAATTATAAAAAGTTAGTAAATAAAGTAAAAATATATAATTTTTTAAAATCAATAAATATATTTTAAGTATCATATTTGAAATAAAATTATCAATATCAGAAAATAATACTTAAAACTTTTTTTAATTATTGAGAGATGATGTCTTCATAAATCAGAGAACTGGAAAGGAAGGAAAGGTGCTTGAAGTTTTGTCAAAAGACTTGCAGTGCTATATGAATATTAATACAACAATTTGTATTATTTTATAGCAATTGACTTTTTTTTAATGTTCCAGGATACATGTGCAGGATGTGCAGGATTGTTACGTAAGTAAACATGTGCCATGATGGTTTGCTGCATCTATCAACCCATCAACTAGGTATTAAGACCGGCATGCATTAGCTCTTTTCCCCAATGTTCTTCCCCACCCTGCCCTCCCCGACAGGTCCCAGTGTGTGTTGTTCCCCTCCCTGTGTCCATGTGTTCTCATCCTTCAGCTCCTACTTCTAAGTGAAAGCATGTGGTGTCTGCTTTTCTGTTCCTGCATTAGTTTGCTGCGAATAATGGCTTCCAGCTTCGCCCATGTCCCTGCAAGGGACATGATCTCATTCCTTTTTATGGCTGCATAATATTCCATGGTGTATATATACCACATTTTCTTTATACAGTTTACCATTGATGGGCATTTGGGTTGATTCCATGTCTTTGCTATTGTGAATAGTGCTGCAGTGAACATATGTGTGCAAGTAGCTTTGTAATAGAACGATTTATATTCGTTTGGGTATATACCCAGTAATGAGATTGCTGAAAAATTGACTTTTAATTAAAAGGAGGCATCTATTGTCTCTTTCAGACAATATTATTGTGTAAGATTTTACATTTTAGTTCAAAATATTAATTTTACAGTAAACTAAGTTATTTTGGAGGTACACAGGTTTTTAAGGTTTATACGTCTAATTTTTGGAATCTAATATGTGCACATAATCTATTATGTTCTAGTAAATAGAAAACTAGAAGATAAGTAAGAAAGAAAACTTTTCTCCATGTACCCTCTTATCTAGCAGGATTGCATATATGCATGTGTGTATGTTGAGTGTGTTTTGTATTAGTGGAATAGGATGCGCATTTAAATGTCTAACCAAATAAAAAATAGAAATGAACAAACTATATCATAAATACACAGCAATTAAAAAATACCTTTAGTGCCTATGAAGGCAAAAACAGTTTTTTGTTTCTTCCTTTGTGCTCAATGCAACTGAAATTTTTTGGTTACTTTTTTCTAATTACATGTCACATGCCTCCCTTGTTATCCTTACAACCACTAATGCCTCCTCAGGTGAGGCAGATACAAGCCATTGAACCAGCTTCTATCCTTCAAGGAATGTATGATATTTGCAAAGAAATTAGTAATATCATGTCATTCAATTTCCCTGTCATTTGTTTATGGCTGAGTTAAAACGTGTACTTCTTGCAGCTTAAGGAAGTGTTTTGGATTCACTGACTTTTTTTTTTTTTTTTTTGAGACGGAGTCTCCCTGTCTCCCAGGCTGGAGTGCATTGGCGCGATTTCCGCTCACTGCAAGCTCCGCCTTCCGGGTTGACGCCATTCTCCTGCCTCAGCCTCCCGAGTAGCTGTAGCTGGGACTACAGGCGCCCGCTGCCACGCCCGGCTAATTTTTTGTATTTTTAGTGGACACGGGGTTTCACCATGTTAGCCAGGATGATCTCTATCTCCTGACCTCGTGACCCGCCCGCCTCGGCCTCCCGAAGTGCTGGGATTACAGGCGTTGAGCCACGGCGCCCGGCCTGCCATTTCTAATAGTGCATGTATTAAGATGAAGAAGGAGGAGGATTGGAGAACTGAGTAAAGGAAGAGGAGGACGAAGAAAGAAAAAGAAACCGAGGGACCATTTTAAATAAAAGATAAATCAAGAGAAAACTGTCTTACCAGATTGCATTCCCCAAAGTGAGGTTAGTGTTTTATTTGAAAGTCATTTGCTGTGTATTTATAAATTTATTGTGATTCTGGATGCTTGAAGTTCTTCCACAATATCTTTCTTGTCTTCTTTTGGCCACTTCTCGTTCCTCTTCTAACTCCCCTCCTTTGCTCTCTCATTCTCCTCCTCTACATGTCCTCCTTACCATTATTTTTCCCGCTTTCTCTTTGTTTTTCTATCCCCTCCTCTCTTCCTTCCTTTGTAACCCCATGAACATTTCCACCAGTCAATGATGCTTCCAGACATTATAACAGCGAGAGCACCAGGAATTGTTCAGTTTATGTTGAGGCAGCCTGCTAAATTGCAACTCTGTGAGAGAGCTTCTTCCCAGAGAGCTAGTGTGAGACATTATATCCAAATGCTACACACCTGCCATGCTCCTTAGACTAAATGAAGATAATCCTTCCAATGACAGCCTGTTGATAGGTATTCCCAGGTCCAAAATGCAACCCAGATTCTAATTAACCTGATTAAACCTGTTGTGTATGACTCATTTTTTTTCTTCCTTTGATCAAGTTGTCATTATCTATTTGGAAATTCATCTTTTTTCATGTTATTTACTAGCCAGGATTTGTCACAAACAGATAGAAGCAACACAAAGCATCTACTTCTATGTTTCTATAATCTTCCCTGGTGCCATTACTCTTTTTACATGTCAAAAGCAATGACATCCTCAACAAGCTTGAGATCTAAGAGTATAATTATGACTTACCAGTGTCTAAAATTATTTGTGCAGAATGCGTGGAGATGCATGGTGTTCAGACAGCCAGGATTAAAGAGAGCACACTCTGACTAATAAACATATTTTGCATATTTTTTTTCATATGGGTGAGCAGAAAAAGTTGATCTCATGGAGGTAGATAATAGAATTGTAGTTACCAGTGCCTGGGAAGGTTGGAGAGGGGATAAAGAGAGGTTAGTTAATGGGTACAAACATATATTTACAAAGAAAGAATAAGTCATAGCTTTCGATAGCAGAGTAGACTGATTATAGTTAACAATATATTGTATATTTCATAATAGTTAGAAGAAAAGATTTGAAATGTTCCCTTACAAAGAAATGATAGGTATTTGAGACAATACATATCAAAATACTCTAGTTTGATCATTACACATTGTATGCAGCTATCAGAATAACATATGTACCCCATAAATATGTATGATTATGTGTTAATTAAAAAATTAAAAAAATAAAAATACAAGTTGTCAAATTGTGTAATTCACTCTTGTAAAATAAATAAAAAGTGAAAATTAAAAGCCAAAACAATAATTCACTCTTAATCTTGGCCATTCTGCAGAGTATGCTCATAGAAGAGATGACCTGCACAGAAGTGCAAACACAAAGCCTTGGCCATTTGTGCTGCTTTAAATATTAGTTGCGGAAACTTAGCTGCCATGTTTTTACTGATGTTCAACATGCAAGTCATTTATTATTGCCTTAAGTATTTCAACAACGAAGAGTAGAAAAACTAATACAAGGTTTAGACTTTTGCTTTCACAGTAGCTTCAACCTTGGTGATCAAAACATACTTTTATTGTGTTTTTTTTTTTTGCCTGTTGTTTCTTTTTGACAGGGGATCAGATACACAGAACTCAGTTATCCTTTGGTAATAATGCAGTATCATAAATAAATTTTGCATTTATCTTTTTATTTTTATGTTTAGATTTTCAAATGTTTATGTATTAAATATATATTCAAATAATTATTTTAAATATTATAATGAGTAGTGTTGAAATTATTATTCCTCAAACTAACCCATTATAAATAACTTGCATCTAGACATGTATATCTCCATTTTCTTATCTGCCTTCCTCCACCAAGTGGTAACATGAGTTCCTTATTTATTTATCATTCTCTTACTGGTTAATGTATTTTTACCACACACATATATTTCTTGGATCTGCTTTAAAAATATTTATGTACTCTTATGTGATTTGCTTGCTTGATGGCCTATCATATGGTCTATCTTGGAGAAAGTTCCATGCACTGTTGAGTAGAATGTGTATTCTGCAGTTGTTGAATGAGATGTTCTCTATATATCTATTAAGTCCATTTGTTTGAAGGTATAGTTTAAATTCATTGTCTTTTCGACTTTCTGTCTTGATGAGTTGTCTAGTGCTGTCAGTGGAGTATTGATGTCCCCGACTATTATTGTGTTGCTGTCTATCTCATTTCTTAGGTCTATTAGTAATTGTTTTATAAATTTGGGAGCACCGGTGTTAGGTGCATATATGTTTAGGATTGTGATATTTTCCTGTTGGACAAGGCCTTTTATATATAAAGAGGGACATTAAATAAATAAATTTTTTTATATAAAGAGGGACATTATTTATATGTCCCTCTTTGTCTCTTTTAACTGCTATTGCTTTAAAGTTTGTTTTGTCTGACATAAGAATAGCTACTACTGCTTGCTTTTTGTGACCGTTTGCATTTAGGCAATTTACATTCAATATTAGTAGTGAGATGTGAGGTATGATTCCATTCATTGTGCTATTTGTTGCATGTATACCTTGGTTTTTCTTTAATGCACTTTTGATTAATTGAAGTTTTAAAGTTTGTTTTTAAAACTATGCCAATATTTTCTTCTTGTGTTTAGCTTTTTTTTCCTGCCTTGATCAAGAAATCCTATTTACAAAAACATAAAAATATATTTTTAAAAAAATTAGCCATTCCTCATATACAGTATTGGTTTTTAATAGGGTCATATATGCAATTCATGGGGGAAGGAAAGTATTTTCAATGAATATAATTGACACAATGCAATATTATAAAAAATGAACCCCTATTTTCCTATCTTACATTTTAAGAGAGTTATTTTGAGATTCATTATGGACATAAACATAAAAGCTAAAGCTATGTGGCTTCTAGCAGCAAACAGTATAATAGCACTACAATTTTAGGGTAAGCAAAAATGTCTTAAAGAAACCACAAAGAGCATTAACCAAAGGAAAAAATGTCAAAACAATAATGATAAAATTATCATGATTAAATATTATAATAATTAGAAAAGATGAGGACACATAAACAATGGTGACTTTAATTTTGTTAATGTAGTTTTCCAAGTAGCAAACTGAACAGCTAGGCAATTGGCAGTACTCCAAGATTCAGTAAAGATATAGTAAAATTCATCAAGGGGAGTGTTGGCCAGTGCCATAAGAACAACTTAAGAGTTCTGCCCAATGAGCAGAGCAACAATGTCCATTATTTTCAATTCTGCATAGCTGGTGCTGGGTTTGAACAGATGCAACAGCCTAGTGGATACCATTGCATTTCAGTTTAGATAAACCATCAGTAAAACAGGACTAGGCATTTAGGAAAACCTGGCCAGCTATGCTCTCAAATATGCCATTTTCAGTATACAAGTGCATTTCGATGGGCCCTTCCCATTTTGATAGTCAATAAGTCTGAGTTGAGCCACCCCAAAATGGGAATATCAGGCCAGAGGCACGGGCCCTCTTGGGACAGACATTCCTTCTAACAAGAGCATAGTAACTATCTAATAACTGTTTTCTGGGGATGTACCTTGTAGCCATGTCATGAAGGGGATGAGTCAAAAGCTCACGGTGGAGGCAAGGCAGGATAGAAGCTGACATCCATTGCCTGAGGCTCCACATCAGTCATGAAAACATATTACTTGAAGTAGTAATTGGGGTTGTGGGGATCCAAAGGTAAAAAGCATGCTGCAGTTCATTAAGCAGTTTACAATGTAACCTGTGATTTGGTCTCCAATCAAAGGATGCTAATTTGCAGTTTAGCCAATATGAGAGACCAAATATTATAGAATGCCCAAGTGAGTCACAAACTGTCTCCAAAACCTAAAAGTGTTAACAGAGTGCTGGGTCTCCTTTTGGTAGTGTTGTGGGAACAGGATAGAGCAATTTTCTTTGAATGCCAGAGGAACTAACAGTTTTGAAGCCATCCACATGGTCCCAAGAAAATTTACTTGGTGAGTAGACTCCTGAAAGTTGTCAGGGTTTATTAACCACTCCTACTGATGGAGGAAATATATCACCACAGTCGGGACCTTTGAGAATGAGACTGTCAACTTGTCAACCAACAGGACATCATTTATACTGTGTAGTTGAAAATTTTGGGCATCATAACTGTAGACATTCATGCCAAATCCTGACCCAGACACAGGTGGCAAATGGCATGAGTTTAGATACCTCTGTGAGAATATTTCAAATGTATATTAGAGGCTTTGTCAAATGAATGCAAATTGGTCTTGGTTCTTAGGTGCCTTTGGGATAGAAAAGAAAGAGCTGACAGTGTCTGAAACAGCATACAAAATGCTACCAGTTTGTGCAACAAATTCAGTTATATTGCAGTATCTTCACAGTCTCAATATTTGCAACAACTAGTACTATGGGTGCAAAAACTGAATTCAATTAGTTTTGTACTGTGAAACTCCAGCTCCCTTCATCTTCACAACTGACCATATATGGTTGTATTGAGATATTGCATTTCATACTCTCTGTGATGTGGTTAAGTTCCTAAGCAAGGCTATGATTTCCCATTCTCTTCTTAAGATACTATGTTGTTTCTATTGGACCTCCTCCATGAGGACAGTGAGACAGGTTGAGGAGTGACTTACGTGTTTTATCAGCAGTTCTCTACATGCCATGGTCACTGAGTAAACAAATCGCTCTTTTACCCATAAGCATTTGTATTAGTCTGTTTTCATGCTGCTATAAAGGACTGCCCAAGACTGGGTAATTTATAAAGAAAAGAGGTTTGATTGATTCACAGTTCTGCATGGCTGGGGAGGCCTCAAGAAAACGGGGAAAAGCCCCTTATAAAACCATCAGATCTCCTGAGACTTTTTCACTACCACGAGAACAGTATGCAGGAAACCACCCCCATGATTCAATTATTTCTACCTTGCCCAGCCCTTGACACATGGGGATTATGACAATTCAAGGTGAGATTTGGGTGGGGACACAGCCAAACCATTTCAGCATTCATAGTACAATCACGCAAAACATCGACATAAATAGTATATGAGAAGTGGAATCACAGATAACATAAAACTGGCGCATTTGCTAGTTGGTCACCTTATCGGCTTTATAAACCTAGCAATCTAGGGCAGTATAAGCTTGCATACTAGATTTATTGTTTTCTCAAAATGCTTTTTTTTTTCTTTTCTCTCAGGGAGACAATTCTCTTTGAGTGGGTCAAAACTTCCTTATGGCACCTAGGACCCACTGCAAAAACAAAGCACAATAACAGAAAAACAAAAACGTAACACTGCAACCTTTTAGTTTCTTGTCCAAATGCATCTCAGGTTGGCATGATAGATTGCAAAAGAGGCTGAGTTCTTACTATTCTTTCTTATCAAGCATCATATACTTCCATCTCTTCATCTTCAAGCAACCTGACAAAAAATTAACAATTGGGGCCCAATTTATGTTCATAGCAATTGTGAAAAATGCTGTCACAATGTAGCTGTGTGTTTTTGTAAATATGGTCTAAAATGTGGTGGGGGATGTAGAAGTATCTGCCAATCTAATCAAATCTTTGTACTAATTATAATAATGAGATAAACCCAAGGATGATTACCAGATCAGTGAGGAAATCTCCCTGCCCAAAGTAGAGTTAGCACAGTCAGGGCACCATTTAGACAATTGTCTTCAGACCTCCTTTCTGGTACTCAGCTGCAAGCACCTCACTAGTGTCTCCTTGTAAGCACATTTTTAACCATACGATTTGATCAACATGTTACTGGTATTCTGGTGCACTTCTCTGAAATCACATAAAAGAATCTAGGCCTTCATCTTTCCTTTTCTAGCATTCTGTGTGTCTGTTAACATCTATCCTTGTTACAAAACTATCAAAAACTGTGAAAGATTTGATATTTTACTCGACTTGCAAAGTAACAACCAAGCCTGCCATAGTTTTACAGATTCTAGAAAGAAAGCAAAAGATTCCTGGGTCAGAGACAAAGGACAAGTGATTATTCACAGCAAGATCAGCAGCCATGAGAGGCCAGCAGTTGTGCAGAACCGCTGAGCCACACTTTCCACAGGGTGGTGAAAATATGGTCAGCAGATCCTTGTACAGGCAGTGGAATCCATTAGAAGACAAGAACTTTGAGGTTAGGGAAACTGAATTTTAAATAATGAACAGTTGGTTTGCCCTGGAAGGAAACATTTTTTTTTTATTATATGGACAGGAAGCAAATCTGCCCTTTGCTCCTGAGGTACACTATCTCTAATTCCCAAGGTTTTTCAATATACATTAAAAAGATAGTCCAGGACAAAAGCAGTCAGTACCTCTGCTCCCAAACATCCCAAAATGTGACAGGCCTCTGACAAATATTCTCCCAACAAATTGATAAAACTTTTTGAACTTATCTTAAAAAGTTAAACATATACCTTTCCTGTAACCCAGTGATTCTCCTCCTAGGTATTTATCCAAAAGAAATAAAAATAGATGTTTACAAAATGCTTGTACCAAAATGGTTACAGCAGCTTTATTTATTGTTAACCAAAACGGCTCAAAAGGAGAATGGATAAAAAAGTTTACAGTAGAATAGAGTTATACAATAGAGTACAGAGCAATAGATGAAACTTAAAAATATTCTTTGGAAGGAAAGAAGAAAGAATGAATATGTATGACTGCATTTATATGTAGTTCTGGAACAGACAAAACTAATCTCTGGTAATAAAAAGGCTGTGTTTGCTGGGTGGTTTAATCTGAGGAAAGGGATTAAGGAACTTTCTGCAGTGATGTATCTGTTAAAACTTACCTAACAATTCACTTAAGATCTATGAATTTTACTATGTGTGAATTATGCCAAATTAGTTCTTGAAATTCAGAGTAATCATTCAAAGTAATTTTTGCGTGCAAAATGTTGGCTAAAATTTATTAAAAATGATATGTAGGCTTGTGTTAGACACTGTGGCAATGCTTTACAAATAGCAACTAATTTAACTCTTACAATAATATTACTATTATTATCCCCTTTTAAACATGAGGAAGCTGGAGCACAAAGTGGGCAAATTCTTACTCAAGATATCACAGCTAGTAAGTGGCACAGCGGTGATTTGAAACCATTGATGCTAATTATTATTATTCTATGTGGATTTATAATGTCATACAGTTATGGTTAGTGTAACTGTGATGCATTTGAAGGAATTGATAAATACTTATTAACATGAAATAAGTCAATATTTATTACTATGAGTTTCTTTTTGGGAAGTTTTTTTTTTTGCCTTAAGTATCTTCCCATATCATCAAGATAAATTGTTTATGTCCTCCAGACCTGTCTTATCCAATAACCAGTAACCACTGGTCTCACATGGCTAGGCTATTTAAATTTAAATTTAAAATGAATTAAATTAAAATTCAGTCATTCATTTACACTAGACATTTTCAAAAGCTTAATAGCCATATGTGGCTACTGGCATCCTACTGAACAGTACAGATATAGAATAGTTTCATCATGGCAGAGACTGCTATTGATAGCAGTAGGTTAGAATCATCAGATTTAAAGTGTGTACTCAGGCCAACAACTTAGGCGTTACCTAGGTTTCTGCTAGGTTGTGGATCCCAGAACTACTGAATGAAAATCTGTGTCTTACAAAGATTCCCAAGTTATTAAAATGCATATTAATCAATACTTATAATTTGATATCAAAATTCAGTGATTAAATGTGATTCATGAATGTGATGTTAATTTGATTTTGTAATTAAATTCTACTACTGATTAGATGCTAACTTTCTTATTTTTCTTAGTCTATAATACATTAAACAATCTGATATATATCATGATAACTTGTACATGTAACAAAACTACATTATACAATTTTACCACAATTTTATGACATGTCCATGAAGAATTTACAATTCAAATCTGTGCTGTAGTTTTATACATGAGAGTAACTATCAGAAATTTGGTTTTATGTGACTGCTAATCCCTGACTCCTGTGAGGATTCAGAATAATGAGATCTGGAAAAGAGCTTCATTTTATATTTGAGACAGCACAAAGAAATCAGATGCAGAAATAACATAGGGGTTAAAATTTGATCTCAGATCTTAGAATGCAAGTTCATAATCATATATGTACTCTAAGGATAGCCACCTCTATACTTTCATTTACATTGAAAGAAGCTGTCATTTTTCATGCAATTAATGATACCAAAGCAACAAGCACAAATTCCAAGCATTTTTGTTTTGTTTATGATGATACTGAATTTAGTCGTTTTTGCCTGTATTAACCATTTTATTTTCTAGTATTTTAGAAAGAAGCTTCATCTTTAAAAATCTAAAAAGTTTTTGCTGTAGCTTGTAAAAAGAATTATATAGATAGAACTGATATTTTACTTTACAGGAAAAACTTTATACCAGTTTTCCAACAAAATGGTCTTGAATTTAGTATAATATAATTCACATTTACTGAAGTATTCTATACTTATATGTTGCATGATATAAGCAATGACTGGTTGATGTAAAGTCATTAAAACATAAAATATTTAATAGTTTATCAATACTTCACGATTTGTTACGTTTTGTTTGCATTGCCCTAAAATCCTTAGCTTATAATAATATACATTTAAATTACCAGAAATAATAAATACTCTACCAAATCTTTCTTCCATGTTGCACTTCAGACATTTTTCAGATGGGGTTTATTAAATTTTCACACACAAATTACCATGTATGATCAACTGTTTTTCTCATCTATAATATTGCATTAACCTGGGCTAGAGCTAGTTGCTGAAGACAATTTTAATTTGAAGTTTTGTTTTTTTGTGTGTGTGCAAAAGGTAGGTAGAGTATTAGTAGGGAGCTGAGTTATTAATAACCTACTGTGTGACAGGTACCTGTCCTATGTATTAACTCACTAAATATTGTCAAAAACCATGTGAAGTTGTTATAATTATCACCAATTTTAAGATAATGTGTGGATATTCAAAGTAGCAAAGCTGATGAGTAGAATTTTATAACAATTTTTTACTGTGAAATCATCCTCTATTTTCTGTATTTTCCTGCATTTTGTACTTTGCATTTTCAACCACCATTTTACCATGTGCCTAGAGAAGGAAAAACATCTCAGAAACTGCATCTTTCAAAAGTAGAGCCAGGGCTAATATGAACATATTCAAATGCACAGCTGCATGTAACTATAGGTTTGTTTAAAATGCTGAGACTATTTCAGATTTTCATTAAATTATCATCATCGTCTTACAGAATAGATGAAGGACTATTGCTTTTAAGGAACTGATCATTTACTAAGTATATTTCGTTTGCATTTTATATAAGTTTCTCTTAATATTCTTAAGTGATCTAAGTAATATGCCTTGAAAACCTATTTAATGTTAGACATTGTACTGAGTAATTTACACATTTTTTCTCAAAATTATCACACCAAGTGTATTAGTCTGTTTTCATGCTGCTGATAAAGACATGCCTGAGATTGAGTAATTTATAAAGAAAATGAGGTTTAATGGACTCACAGTTCCACGTGGCTGGGGAGGCCTCACAATCATGGCAGAATGCTAAAGGCATGTCTTACATTGTGGCAGGCAAGAAAGAATGAGAGTCAAGCAAAAGGGGAAACCCCTTATAAAATCATCAGCTCTCATGAGACTTATTCACTATTACCAGAACAGTATGGGGGAAATGGCCCCCATGATTCAACTATCTCCCAACAGGTCCCTAACACAATATGTGGGAATTATGGGAGCTACAATTCACAATGAGATTTGGGTGGTGACACAGCCAAACCATATCATCAAGTTATATGAAATTTATTTCATAATCTCATTCTGAAAATGTTTTGCATATGCTTCAAAGCGTTTAAGTAACCTCCTCAAGTTTATACAACTAGTAAGTCGAAGGCCGGTATGCAGTTGTATCCCACTTTACTGTCAACAAAGAAAAGTCAGACTTTACCAAAGTCACAGAAAGCATGTGGCTTCAATGTGAGTACTAGTTGTGTTTTAGTTGATTACCCAAGTGACCTTGATTTTTGCCCTACTTTTATAGACTGGAGTCTGTTTATTTCTGAATTTGCTTCCAGTTAGGCTTCTCATGAATATCAGGGAAGTGGTTGACAATGGGGAGAAAACCTGAGGAATGTCATTACTGTTCTGCTAGTTTCACCATCTATTAACTTTTGTGAAGGAAAGATCCATATAAATAAGGGTATTTGATGTAATTGTCATGCTAATATGCTATCCCCACTCATCCTTCTAATTGCTTAAATGATATACATATATATTTGGATCTGATATTTTGTTTACTGAGGCTGATTGCTTAGTCTATTAACAGATAAATATTGACAGATGTCTGAGGGAGATAATGAGAAAAGGCATTTCTGAAGTTTCTTGCAATTTCATCTTAACTCATAAAGCCATTTTGTTATTCAGGCTTAACTACTCTACAGAGATAGAAGGGAAAACAAGATGTCTCTTTTATCCATATAATTGCTTTCTTTATTTCTATATAATTACTTTCTTTAAAAATTACTGCTAGAAGAAAAAAGGAGAGAGATTCTAAATTCTTAATAAAACCTTTGTAACATTTCCAACAATTCAAAGTGAAAATTCCTCAAATGTTTAATTCAGGACAATTTTGTAGTAACTTTGAAGGTAATTCACTTTCATTACAGAATAATTATGAAATAAATACAAATGGACAAAATAACTACAGTTCTACAACTATTACTCAAGGTCATATGTATAACCTTGAACCATAGCAGTGCCTCCCCTCTACCAGTGCCTCCCATTCTACTCATGTCATGCAGCCTCCATACTGTGACAAACAGGATATATATATTTTGTTTATATTTTCATCTTAAGAGATGAGTACTCTGCCTTGAGTGAGCTCAAATGCATATTATTTCATATATATTTATATGGTCATATGTATGACCTTGAGTAATAGTTGTAGAACCATAGTTATTTTGTCTATATATGTTATTGTATTTATTTTTATTTATATACATTTTATTGTATTTACCTTTATCTATTTTATTGTATTTACTGTTAGCATTATTTTCTAAATGTAGATAATTTTTTCTAACAAATAAAAATGATGATGATTCAATATATATAATTTGTATCCTCTTTCTGTTTTATGTAAATTACACATTGAATATAAATTTTTAGATTTTAATGCTTTAACAATTTTTTTCTTAAATAGCCATAGCTTCATGTACAGATTTCATTATAATCTTGAAATAATATACATTTGTATCAGTGAAAAAAATTATCACTTACAAATGAATGTTTATTCTCAAAGCCTAGGTTCTCAGACTATCTACATATACATTCCAAATAATGGTATACCTACATGTAGATGAGAAAAAAATACTGCTAATTTTCTCAAAGGCATTTGAGAGGCAACATACACTGATTCTCTGAATTTCTGAAGTTCGGTAATACTGGGTTTATTGTGTGCTGATGCTGAGGAAATAAAGAGACTGAAACAACTTCATCAAGCACCTGGAATTGGTTAGTAATAGGCTGTGTAATTTTTTCCTGCATAGCGCTGCCAGCACAGTCCAAACCTGCTTACTTGCAATGTTCATTTTCACTTAAGGGCAGTCCAGAGTGGCACACCAAAGTATTTCTGATGCCAGAACTTCACCATCAGAGACAGCAGTCCTCTTCCCTGGCCTGGACAAGATCCCCAAGGTGAGTTCTATGATCTACGTGTGAAATTGGGTATGTCTACAAGCCTCTTTCAAATGAATGGGCTTCAAAGCATTGTAGATGTAATATGTTTATGGATTCAGTCCCCACTCAACAGATATTGAGCTCCTTCTATGTTCAAGGCAGATTGCTCATCTCTCAAGATGCGGGTATAAATAAGAAAAATATATCCTGTTTGTCACAGTATGGAGACTACATGAAATGAGTAGAATGTAAGGCACTGGTAGAGGGGAGGCACTCCTGTGGTTTAATCTATATTGCAGGTAGGGATGGTAGTTTTTTTCTCTTCATCTTCCTTAGATAGAAACTCCCACTAGAATCACCTGTGTAATTTATTTCAGAAAAGTAAATTACTCTAATTTCATTAAAAGTAGCCACTGCATTAGGGTCATCTAGAGACAAAGAAGGTATTTTCCCTTATAAGCATGGTGTTAGGTCCATGACTATGCCAAATATCATGCTCAGGGTCAGGTTCGAGGTCATGCTGAGGTTCGAGCAGAGCAGGTGTGTGGCAGATAGCTGAAAGAACACTCATGGGGACTGTAGGCAGGTGAAATGTGGTTTTATTCAGCAGCTGTCTCATCAGCAGCTTTCTTACACTGTCTTCCTTTATCTTGGCTATCTGCTCAGGCTCTGAGGCTCCTCTCAGCAATTGGCTCTGCGGCTTCTGCCACCCCATGGGTGCAGCTGCACTCCCTGGCCTGCAAGGCCAGCTACAGGGTCAGCAGCTTAACTCTTTCCCTCTGGGTGCAAGCTGGTTTCTGGCTACCCCCTGACCACCTCCAAGGCAACCAGCTATCCCTTACAGGAATCAGTAGCATTATTCTCTCTTTGGGCACCAGGGGCACCTGAGACATGTTGAGCCCTGTGAACAGCATCAGCAGGGCAGTTATACCTTTTTAAACAATAGTGGCTCCAAGGCAAGTATGAGTTTACACAAACAGGTTATATAACAAGTGGAGGTATGTGCCTGCACCCTAAACTTGCTGAGTCACTCTTGACTAGATGTCTGACTCAGCCTGTTCCTTAACCAAAGCACATCCATGTACCTTACAGATGGTTGAGTTTGCTGGGGAAAAAAAAAAAAATCCTTTTAAGACTGTGGGAAGAAATGCTGCCACTGCCACCTGGGATGATACCTGGAGAAAAAAAGGTTTCTATGGTTTTGGATCTATGAAGGGGGCTTCCAGGAGATGATGATGTTAAAGTATTTACAAAAATATCTTGAAAACAGAGCCACTGAAGCAAGAAAGTATGAAAGCAATTTTCTAAAACTGTGAACAGAAGTACATCTATAATTATAGGCATTTAAACTTGGAGCCCATTGGAGAATGTAAACACATTCTTTTTATCAAAAATGTTACAATGATAATGAAGAACATTTAATAAGAAAAGTAAGAAAAAATAATCCATATATTGTGAAATCAATTAGTTTTATTTTTCTGTATTTATTTTCCATATGTACTTTTGGTTGAAGCATTTGGTGGTCAATTTTTATTTGTTTGTTTTGAACCTGCACAGAAGAGTTTTCTAGATGTTTATATGACCTATCAGTATCATCTGACATAATTGATCATTCTCTCGGCCTTGATATTCTTTCTCTGGCATGCAAGTCACCAGCCTTTTTGTTTTTTCTCCTGTTCACAGCTTATGGTCAGTATCCTTAGTTGGTTCCCAAATTTCTCCCTAACACTTCAAGCTGTAGAAACCCAGAGCTTAGTGTCTGCTATCTTGTCCATATTATCTTCACTTTTCTATTGAGCTAATTGACTATTCTATAATAAAATACCATTAGTATCTTGAAAACCTCTTCAGTATATATCTCAGCTCCTCTTAAATGTCAAAGTCATATACTAAATTGCATACTTGATTTTGCACTTAGGTATCTAACACACATTTCAAACATAACTCATTTAAAATTTAACTCTTAAATTTCCTCTTAAATCCTGCTCTACCCTCAACCTTCTCAGTTTATCCAATGGGAACTCAATCTTTTATTTGCTTCCATCAAAAAGCTTGAGCTTATTCTTGTTATCTTTCTCTTCCATACCATGTCAAATGTATAAAAAACACATGGTGGCTCATCTTTCAAAAGAAATTGTTATTTTGATGTTTTATCACTAACTTCTTAGCTAGTTTTCCAGCTTCCACCTTGACCACCTCCCACCACACACACACACACACACGCACACACACACACACCATTCTACTTTTTCTATGGGGATTTTCCCATATAAATATACTATGGAATTTTGTTCATTATTTATTGTCTGTCTCTCTCTATATGTAAGTTCTAGTATGACTGTTGTTTTGTTTTGTTTTGTTTGATAATGTATGTGTAGGCCCTAGAACATTGCCTGGCATTTAGGTGTTCAAAAATAATTATTTAACAAATGAATATGGCATGTGATGGTTTTATGAGGTAAGGCCCAGAATCAAAGTATAGATCGCTTTTTGATATTTTTCTTTCCAAATATCACAAGCTATCCATTAATATACAAGACATTTTGTTTGTTTTTGCCTCAGGAAAAAGAAAAAAGTATTTTGTGAGAGGTAGTGATAAATAAGGATGGTATGGCTTTTGTACTAATTTATGCTGAGATAAAGGGATTTGACATTTACTACTTCCATAAAAAGAATTTCTCCCTTTTTTATTTTTAATTTCGATGGGTACATAGTAGGTGTATATATTTATAGGGTATATGAGATGTTTTGATGCAGGCATAAGATGCATAATAATCACATCACGGTAAAGGGGTATCCATCACCTCAAGCATTTATCCTTTGTGTTCCAAAGATATAATTATAAATTTAGTTATATTAAAATTTTCAATAAATTATATTTGACTGACTGTAGTCATCTTGTTGTATTATTAACTACTAGACCTTATTCATTTCATCTGTTTTGTACCCATTAACCATCCCCACTGCCCCCAGCTCAACTACCCTTCCCTGCCTCTGATAATTATCATTCTACTCTTTATCTCCTTGAGTTCAACTGTTTCAGTGTTTGCCCCTACAAATAAGTGAGAGCATGCAGTTTGTCTTTCTGTGCCTGGCTTATTGTGCTTAACATAATGACCTACAGTTTCATCCATGTTGTTGCAAATGATAAGATCTCAGTCTTTTTATGGTTGAATAGTACCCCATTGTGTATATGTACCACATTTTCTTTATCCATTCATCTGCTGAAGAACACTTAAGTTGCTTCCAAAGCTTGGCTGTTGTGAATAGTTCTGCAATAAACATGAGAGTGCAGGTATCTCTTTCATATGCTGATTTCCTTTATTTGGGGTATATACCTAGCAGTGGAATTGCTGGATCATATGGTAGTTCTATTTTTTGTTTGTTTTTTGAGGAACCTCCAAACTGTTCTCTATAATGGTCATGTTAATTTCCATTTCAGCGAACACTGTGCAAGGTTTCCCTTTTCTCCATATCCTTACCAGCATTCATTATTGCCTGTCTTTTGGATAAAAGCCACTTGAACTAGAGTATGATAATATCTCATTGTAGTTTTTATTTGCATTTCTCTGATGATGAATGATGGTGAGCACCTTTTTATATGTGTTTGCCATTTGTATGTCTTATTTTGAGAAATGTCCATTCAGATCTTTTGCCCACTTTTTATTCAGATTATTAGATTTTTTTTCTATAGAGTTGTTTGAGCTCTTTATATATTCTGATTGTTAATCTCATGTCAGATGAATAGTTTGCAAATATTTTTTCCCATTCTGTGGGTTGTCTCTTCACTTTATTGATTGCTTCCTTTGCTGTGAAGAAGCTTTTTAACTTGATGTGATTCCATTTGTCTAAAGTAGCTTTGGTTACTTGTGATTGTGGGGTATTACTCAATAAATCTTGTCTCAGACTAATGTCCTGGAGAGTTTCTCCAATGTTTTCTTTTAGTCCTTTGACTAAAAGATTAAAGTTGAGGTCTTAGATTTAAGTCTTTAATCCATTTTGATTTGGTTTTGGATACTGTGAGAGATAGGGGAATAATTTCTTTATTCATGTAGATATCTGGTGGTCCCTGCATCATTTATTGAAGAGACTTTTCTTTATCCAGGGTATGTTTTTAGCACCTTTGTTAAAAATGAGTTCACTGTGGATATATAAATTTATTTCTGTGTTCTTAGTTGTGTTCCATTGCTCTGTGTGTCTGTTTTTAATGCCAGTGTCATCCTGTTTTGATTACTATAGTTCTCTAGCATAATTTGAAGTCAGGTAGCATGATTCCTCAGTTTTGTTATTTGCTAAGGATAGCTTTTGCTACTCTGGGCCTCATTTGGTTCCATATAAATTTTTGGATTATTTTTTCTATTTCTGTGAAGAAAGTCATGGTATTTTGACAGGGATTATAGTCAGTCTGTTGATTGCTTTGCATAGTAAGGACATTTTAACCATATTGATTCTTCCAATCTACTAACATAGAATATCTTTCCATATTTTTGTGTCCTCTTCAATTTTTTGCTTTAACATTTTACAGTTTTACTGTAGAGATTTTTTTTACTCATTTGGTTAAGGTTATTCCCAGGCATTTAATTTTATTGGTTGCTGTTGTAAATGGGATTACTTTTTTGAATTCTTTTTCAGATTGTTTGCTTTTGGCATATAGAAGTCCTACCCATTTTTGTATGTTAATTTTGTATCCGGCAACTTTACTGAATTTTTATCTGTTCTAATAATTTGGTGGAATCTTCAGGTTTTTCCAAATTTAAGATTATATCATCAGCAAACAAGGATAATTTGACTTATTCCTTTCCAATTTGAATGTGCTTTAATTTCTTTCTCTTATCTGACTGTTCTAGCTAGGACTTTCAGTATAATGTTGAATACTAGTGGTAAAAGTGGGCTCCTTTCCACGTTCCAGATCTTAGAGGAAAGGCTTTCAATTTGTCCCCATTTGCCATCATACTAGCTGTGGGGAAGTTGTATATGGCTCTTACTGTGTTGATGTAGGTTCCTTGTATACCTAGTGTTTTGAGGGTTTTTTTTTTATCATGAAGGAATGTCGAATTTTATCAAATGTTTTTTAGCATCTATTGAAATGATCATATGGTTTTTGTCTTTCTCTCTGTTGATATGATGTATCATATTGATTGATTTGCCTATGTTGAACAATTCTTGCATGCCTGGCATAAGTCTCACTTGGTCATGATTAATGATCTTTTTAATGTGTTGTTGAATTCAGTTTGCTTCTGTTTTGTTGAGAATGTTTTCATCAATGTTCATCATGGATAATGGCCTCTAGTTTTGTTGTTGTTGTTTTGATGTTTCCTTGTCTGGTTATGTTATCAGGGTAATGCTGGCTTTACAGAATGAGTTTGGAGGTATTCCCTCCTCTATTTTTTTATAGTTTGAGTATGAGGTATTATTTCTTATCGAAATATTTTGTAAAATTCAACAGTGAAGCCATTGGGTGCTTGGCTTTTCTTTGCTAGAAAACTTTTATTGTGGCTTTGATCTCATTACTTGTTATTGGGCTAGTCAGGTGTTGGATTTCTTCATGGTTCAATTCTTGTCAGGTTGTATGCATCCAGGAATTTTTCATTTATTCAAGGTTTTCCAATTTATTGTCATTTAGTTGCTCATAGTAGCCTCTAATGATTGTTTGAATTTCTGTGTTATTGGTTGTAATGTCTCCTTCTTCATCTCTGATTTTACTTATTTGGACCTTCTCTTTTTATTTTTCTTTAGATATTTATAATTTTTTTCTTCTATTAATTTGGGGTTTGGTGTGCTATTGCTTTTCTGGTTATTCAAGATGCATCATTAGGTTGTTTGTTTAAAGTTTTTATACTTTTTTGATTTAGGCAGTTATTGCTAATTATAAATGTCCCTGTTAGTACTGTGTTCACTTTATCTTGTAGGCTTTGTTATGTTATTTCCATTTTCATTTGTTTTAAGAAATTTGAAAATTTACTTCTTAACTTTTTCATTGACCTACTGGCCATTAAGAAAGAGAATATTGTTTAATTTTCTATGTGGTTGATAATTTGCAAAATTCTTCTTGCTATTGATTCCTAGTTTTATTCCATAGTGATCAGAGATGATACTTGATATAATTTCATTTTTAAAAATTTTTTTAAAGAAATTATATGGCCTAATGTATGGTTTACCTTTGAGAATGTTTAATGTACTGAGGAAAAAAATGTGTATTCTGCTTCCATTGAATAAATTGTTTTGTAAATATCAATCAGGTCCATTTGGTCTATATTGCAGATTAAATCTGGTGTTTCATTATTTATTTTCTGTCTTGATGATTTTTCCAGTGCTGAAAGTGGGGTGACAAAATTCCCAGGTATTATTACACTGTGGTCTGTCTCTCTCTTTAGCTCCACAAATATTGGCTTTATATATCTGGGTGCTCAATGTGGGGTGCATATATTTTCAATTATTATTTTTCTTGCAGAATTGACCCCTTTGGCATTCAATACATAATCACAATTTTTGTCTCTTTTTATAGTTTTTTCTTTTGCTTGAAAAGTATTTTTCTGATATAAGTATACCCATTCTTGCTCTTTTTTGGTTTCCATTTGCACAGAATATCTTTATTTATCCCTTTATTCTCAGTCTACGTTATATCTACGAATGAAACCTGTTTCTTATAGGCAACAGATTATTGGGTCTTATTTATTTTATCCATTCAGCCACTCTGTGTCTTTTGATAAGAGAGTTTAGTCCATTTACATTCAATGTCGTATTAATAAGTAAGGACTTACTCCTGCCACTTTGTTATGTTTTCTGGTGGTTTGGTGGTTTTCTCTTCATTCTTTCATTCCTTTCTGTCTTCATTATAGTAAAGGTGATTTTTTCTAGTGGTATGTTTTAACGTTTTAAAACTATTCCATGTATCTGTTTTTGATTTGAGGTTGAG
Organism: Pan troglodytes; assembly: GCF_028858775.2. NCBI lineage: Eukaryota > Metazoa > Chordata > Mammalia > Primates > Hominidae > Pan > Pan troglodytes. The sequence continues at coordinate 42,336,606 of NC_072407.2, read as the reverse complement.
GCTTGCAAATAATATCTTATAAACTTATTTTAAACCAATGACAACTTAAAACTGATTGCATAAACAAAGAGAAAACTAATACAAACTCTAATCTTTAATTTCATCCCCTGCTTTTTAACTTTTTGTTGTTTCTATTTATATCTTATTTTACTGTTTATATCTTAAAAAGTTGTTATAGCTGTTATTTTTGGTAGGTTCCTCTATTAGACTTTCTACTCAAAATATGAGCAATTTACATGCCACAATTACAGTGTTTTGATATTCTCTGTTTTTCTGTGTATTTATTATTACCAGTGAGTTTTGCACCTTCAGATGTTTCATTATTGTTCGTTAACATTATTTTCTTTCAGATTGAAGAACTCCCTTTAACATTTCTTGTAGGACAGGTCTGGCATTGAAATATCTCAGCTTTCGTTTGTCTGGGAGTCTTCTTTTCTCTTTTATGTTAAAATAATATTTTTGCAGATATACTATTGTATATTGTATACTATTTTATATTATACTATTGTATAAGGTTTTTTTTTCCCTCAACACTTTAAATATTTCATGCCACTCTCCCCTGGCCTATAAGGTTTCAAATGAGAAGTCTGCTGCCGGACATATTAGTACTCCTTTATGTTATTTTTTTCTTTTCTCTTGCTTCTTTTAGGATCATTTCTTTATCCTTGAACTTTGGGAGTTGCTTATCAAATGGCTTGAGGTCATCTTATTTGGGTTGAGTCTACTTGGTGTTCTATAGCCTTCTTATACTTGGATATTGATATCTTTCTCAATATTTGGGAAGTTCTCTCTTAATATAACGAACTTTGAATAAACCTTCCACCCTAATCTCTTTCTCTAGCTCCTCGTTAAGGCCAATTACTCTTAGATTTGCCCTTTTGAGCCTGTTTTCCAGATCTTATAGGCATGCTTTTTCTTTCTTATTCTTTTTTTTAATCCCTTGACTATGTATTTTCAAATAGCCTGTCTTCATGCTAATTTTCTTCTCCTTGATCAATTCTGCTGTTAAGAGACTCTGATGCATTGTTTAGTATTTTAATTGCATTTTTTAACTCCAAAATTTCTGCTTGGTTATTTTTAATTATTTCAATTTCTTTGTTAAACTTATCTGATAGGATTTTGAATTCCTTTTCTGTTATCTTGAATTTCATTGAGGCTTTCTCAACACAGCTGTTTAGAATTCTCTGTCTGAAAGGTCACATACCTCTTTCTCCAGGAATGGTTCCTTGTACCTTATTTAGTTCATGATGTGGTCATGTTTTCCTAAATGGTTTTGATGCTTGTGTATGTTTATTGGTGTCTGAGCACTGAAGATTAAGGTATTTATTTTAGCCTTTACACTTTGGGCTTGTTTGTGCCCATTCTTCAGAGGAAGGCTTTCCAAGTACACAAAGGGACTTGGGTTTTGTGATCTGAGTTTTTCACTGCTGCAGTTGTATCTGCATTAGGAGGCACCCCAATCTCAGTAACGCTGTGGCTTTTGCAGACTTGAAGAGGTACCACCTTGGTGGTCTTGGGTAAGATCTGGGAGAATTCCCTGGATTTCCAGGCAGGAACTCTTGTTCTTTTTCCTTACCTTCCCCCAAACAGAGTTTATCTCTCTGTGCTGAATTGCTTGGAGCTGGGTGAGGGGTAATACAGGCACCCCTGTGGTCACCACCACTGGGACTGTTCTCAGTCAGACCTGAAGCCAGCACAGTACTGGGTCTCATCAAAGGCCCACCATGACCACTGCCTGGCTACTGCCTATGTTTACTCAAGGCCTGAGGGCTCTACAGTCAACAGGTGGTGAATGAAGCCAGACTTGTGTCCTTCCTTTAAAGGAAGTGAATCCCCGTGGCAATGGGCAGGTCCATAGATGCCATCTGGGAACCAAAACCTAGAGCCACGTCCTTAGAAATCTACCTAGTGCTCTACTCTACTGTGGCTGAGCTGGCAACCAAGCTGTAAAAGTTCTTTCCTCTCTTCCCTCCCCTTTCCTCAAGCAGAGGAGTTTCTAAGCATGGCTACCACCACCCTGGGTTATTGGCAAGTATTACCTGGTTACTGCTGATGTTCACACATGGTCTAAGAGTACCTCAGCCTGCATGTGGTGAATGCTGCCAGTCCTGAGTCTCTCCTTACAGGAAGTGGATTCGCCTCTGACCCAGGGCAGGTCTAGAAATGGCATCCAGACATTCAGACCCAATTCCCAGACTGGGGACTCCAGGATCCCACTTGGTTTTCTTCCCCACTGTAGCTGAACTGGTACTGAAGCTGCAAAGCAAAGTCCCTTTTACTCTTAGATCTACTTTCCTCAAACAGGAGGAGTCTCTCCCTGTAGCCACCATAGCTGGCATGTGTGGGGTTACACCTGAAGCCAGCATAATACTGATTCTCACCCCATTCTGTGGCAAGTACTACCTGGCTACCACTGCTGATTATTCAGGTCCAAGGGCTCTTTAGTCAGCAGGTAGTAAATCCTTCCAGGACTGAGTCCTTCCCTTCAAGGAAGAGCACTTTCTTTAGCCCAATATATCTCTAGAAATGTCATCTGGGAACTGGGGCCTAGAATGGGGACCTCAGGACTCTGCCTGGCACCCTATTTTTCTGTGACTGAGCTGATACTCAAGTTGTAAGACACAGTTTTCTCTACTCTTCCTTCTCCTCTGCTCAAGAAGAGAGAAGGAGTCTCTACTGGAGCTGCTAGCTATGCTGCATGGAGTTTGAAGAGGAATGGCACAAGCACTTCCTTGACTGCCCCAGCTGGTGTCTCACTAGGTTGTGTGAATCCTAAGTTTACTGGCTTTGAGCCCAGTACAGCACCAGGACTTGCCCTGGACTTGCAATCCTTGTGGCCTAGACAGCCTTTCAAATTCATTTAGAATCCCAGAGCACTTTAGCCCATAGTGCTGGGTTTACTGAAACTCAGGTTGTGACCACTGAGATACATGACTCACCTCTGGCTAGGGCTGGTCTAAATGCTCCCTCCGGGAGTATAGGCTGAGTTCTGCCCTGTGTTGCTTTCCACTGTGACATGGCAGCACTGAGTTGCAATGCAAGATTTCATAATCACTGTGCTGTCTCTACCTCATACATACAGATTTTATCTCCATGCCATGTGACCACTGCTGGGGTGTGGGAGAGGGATAGTATAGGTGATTAAAAACTGTCTTTCCTACTCTCTTCAGTGCCTACTCTCCTCAGTCCTCACCTGATTTTTCCTTCTCATAAAGGTATGTTTTTGTGGACTTTTGTTCAATTTGGTGTTACTCTGGGGAGGGATGATCACTGGAGGCTTCTATTTACCTATCTTGCTCTGCCTCTTTGTCCAGGGATGAAAGAATTTCTTTTTTTTTAGAACCTGTATTCTCAAGCTTTCTGTGTATCATCCCTAGCCCTTCTCATGGCCCACTAGAACTGTACCTTTTATATTTGTATTTAACAGTTTGAAAATGGGTTAACTTAATAGCAGTTTGCTTTAGTGAAACATAAGGACTGCTGTCCAGTCCCCTTTATGAGAAGTACCTTTACTTATATTATAGGGATGTACCTAACCATGCCTCTTTGCCGTAGATCCTTTTTTTTTTTTAAAGATGGAGTCTTGCTCTGTTGCCCAAGCTGGAGTGCAGTGGCACAGTCTTGGCTCACTGCAACCTCCACCTCCTGAGTTCAAGCGATTCTCCTGCCTCAGCGTCCGGAGTAGCTGGGATTACAGGCGTGTGCCACCACACCTGGCTAATTTTTGTATTTTTAGTACAGATGGGGTTTCACCATGTTGGTCAGGCTGGTCTCGAACTCCTGACCTTGTGATCTGCCCACCTTGGCCTCCCAAAGTTCTGGGATTACAGGCGTGAGCCACCGCAGCTCCCATTTTTATGTGAATGTTAAGTTTGATCTTTCTCTTTCTCCATAATTAAAAATGGGATAATAAAAAAGTATGTTCCCAACCTCAGAGTGTTTTGAGGTACCTAAATATTACTTAAAAGAGTCAAAGAGGAAAAATAAATTCAGAACTGTAAGGCCACCTGGGGTGGTATTTAGTTGACCCCTCTGTGCCTCATGGGAATATGTTTCTGCAAAGTTGCTTGATCCATTGCTATGTTCAGGTTCCTGGATAATGTCTTCAGGTTTTTGCTCTCACTTGATATGTCTGTAGTAAGCCCCAGTTTACCAACTGATGAATGACTTAATAGGAAAAAGAGAACAAGTGCCAACTTAACAAAATCAAGGAGCTGCCAACAGAGAAAAGCAGCACTTTTCTTTTTAAGCCTAATTTGAGTTCTCTATAAAAAATTAGAATGTGGATCTTTTCTCCCTTCTTTCAGCTCAAGAAAGAAATAACTCCAAGTACCAACAATTCTCCTTAACTTTTTTCTTTCTTTACATAGAATGAGTAAAAATTACCTAATTTGAACATCAATTATAGTTGCTTCAGGGATTCCCAGAGAAGCTATATTCTGTTTTCTCCATACTACTACAGAATGTTTCAAGGCAGTATAAAGACTAATCAAGTGAAGACCTTTAGCAAAAAATACTTTCACTGCTGAGGTTTATAAAGGAAGTTTTAAGCTGCTTAAAAGTGTGTATATAAAATGAACTTTGACAGACTAGTTAGAATTGTTTGAATAAATGAAAAGTACTATTCCATGCCATAGAGAAAAAAAAAGTCACTTATTTTTCCAATTCATCATTTTACACAGGAGAAAACTGATTTGCAGATAGCCCAACATATGTGGAGTAATGAATATTGGAGTTCCATGGATACATGCCGATAGCATATGTATACCCCTTTCCTAATATCATAGGAAACACTATAGTACATTAATGGAAATTTAATATCAGACTGGAAAATAGTGTATATTACCGTTTTCCTATCTTTTCATTGTGGGGCATTGTGTAAGTCACTGAAGACCTCTGAGTCTCATCAATAAAATTAAAGCATCAATATCTACTTCTTAAGAAATAACTCTATAATTATAACAGCAATAATAATTATTAAATGATAATAGATTCCAAGCATTCTTCTAAGCATTTTGCATGGATAAATGAGCCACAAACTCTATGAGTAAAGTGATATTTGTATACTCGTTTTACAGAGTAGGAAACTGATGGATAGGAACAGGAGTAGAACATTGTGGTTTGGGGCGAATTCCTTCATCTACACCAAAGGCTCTAATATAAAACCTACTTATAGGTTTTATAAAGCATAAAACCTATTTGTTATTAGGTGTTTTATATTATATAGTTCTTTTCATGATTCCTTGGACCTGTAGGGCTTATTCTGTAAATAAAATATGTCTCAGACACCTCCTGATGTTTGATTTTACAGACACAAATACACACACACACACACACACACACACACACGTTTTGCTTTCTATTTAAAATTATAGTTGTTTCTTGTTTGCTAGAAGTAATATTCTTGTTTCTTATATGGTAGAAGTACTATTGGCTGCCATCATTGCATACCTCCTCTATGAAGATAAGTATATGGTACTTACAATGGGATTGCTAATGTAGAGTTGTACCAATTCTCTTGCTTAAGATAATTGGACTACACAGGTTCACAGTGAACACAGGACTGTGCTGGATGTTATGACCTGGGAAATGAGAACTTTTTTGTAAGTTTCTTCTTCCCTGATAATCATCTACATCTATAATTGGTCGTAGATGGTTGGTAGACTGATGGTAGAGAAAAGTAAAAAATAAATTCTTTATCTAGATATTCTTGTCCATTAATTTGGATAAGATATTGAAACAGTATATGGGAAGAAAACTTATTTTTATTCTTACTCTCCTTATAAAATAGGGGCTCATTTATGCTTCAGGCTTGAAACTTCTCATTATCTAGGACCATTAAAAGTAGATGAGAGTGATAAAAACAAGAAAGAACTGATGAAATTCTGTTTAACTTCCAAGTGACATGTGTGTACAAGCTGTGAATAAAGCTATATTTCATATTTGATTTTAAAATTGCTGTTGTTAGTCTATATTTCAATTATGCATAATTTTCCTAAAATAATACATTTAGCGTATAACTCCCAGAAGGTAACAGCTGTTGGAGACAGTATTTTAATTAACAACCTTTGTCTCAATGAATTTTGTACAGAAAAATAAGAGGGAATGTAGAGACAAATTTACCCACTTCTCTTTAATAAATAGGAAATTGTAATATATTTGGACAATGCTAGATCCTAGTAAGAACAAGAGTTATTAAACCAAAATAATCTTAGCTATTAAATAAAAAAATTCAGGAAACCAGAAGTGAAAAATCTACATTTTACCAATTTATACTCAAAGTAAATCACAGGGATATGACTTGTTTAATGTGATTTATATCTAAAAAAGAGAAAATATCAAAACTGAAGGTGAACCTAAGATATTAAACCAAAGAAATGTATAGAAAGGAGGGAATTAGAAAGTCTTCCTTGTTTTTATGGGTGTGTTCTTCTTGGTTCTAAATAAATGCTAAAGTAAGAGAGGAAATAAAATGTAAAGGAATGAACCTAAATTTTTATATTTCACCATTTTGTTAGCTTGGGTAGGATTCTGAATCTCAGTTTAATAATCTATAAATAGGCAAATAGTACCCACGTTACCAATGTGTGAAGCAGAATATAGTGTCACACATATACTATAGTCTGACCAAAATAAAACTTAAACACTTTGCTGTTGCTGCAGTTGTAACTTTTGTTATAATAATAATAATGTTCTTGAACCGAATCTTCTTTTCACATTTCCTTTGTTACCAGGCCAATGACACTATACTTTTCGCCTTACTGTTCAGGGATCAAGAATAGTTTTGTAGCTTCTTTTGGGGTAAAAATGGGAAATAAAATATAATTGTATCAAATAATCTTTATGATATTTAGGTTAATATCATACACATATATGCACATGTACCCCATCCATGCACATGCAAACACATGTATATCTCATAAACTTGACAGTCAAAATAATAGAAAGAAAATAACTTAATACCATGGGGAATATCTTTTTTTTGTTGAAATGGAGTCTTGCTCTGTCGCACAGGCTGGAGTGCAATGGCATGATCTTGGCTCACTGCAACCACCAACTCCTTGGTTCAAGCGATTCTCCTGCCTCAACCTCCCCAGTAGCTAGGATTACAGGCACGTGCCACCATGCCCAGCTAATTTTTGTATTTTTAGTAGAGACAGGGTTTCACCATGTTGGCCAGGATGGTCTCGATCTCCTGACCTCCACGCCTGCCTCAGCCTCCCAAAGTGCTGGGATTACAGGCGTGAGCCACTGTGCCCAGCCGGGAATATCTTTTGTTCGTGCATCTATGTAAACACTAGAAGAAAAATAGTAGAAAAAGAAAATAGACAATGATATTACACTCCTTCTAAATCCCCTCTCTCATATTACATTCATTAAAAGGCATAAAAATGTAAGAATGGTAGAAGACAGAGAAAGAAAACTTGGTTGATTCGAAACCACATAAAATCTCTAAAAGGCAAGAATCAGAATTGTATTTCAGAAGAAGTTACAGACCAGGAAAGTAAAAGCACAAAAGTGCTTAATAGCTCAAGGTGTAGATTCAAAAAGCAAATAGGAACATATATTAGTGTCCAGTGGCTGCTATAACAACTTGCTACAAACTTCATTGTTTAAGGCAACAGATATTTATGATTTCACTGTTCTGGGGCGCAGAAGTCTGAAATCAGCATTGCTAGGCCCAAATCACGGTGTTGTCAGGCCACGCTCTTCTGAGGCTCTAGGAAAATGAAAAAATTGTTTTTTGCCTCTTCTAGCTTCTGGTGACTGCCAACATCCTTGGCTTGTGATCAAGACCTGCATTTTGAAATCTCTTTCTGCTCCACCCTCACATCACTTTTCTCCTCTGAGTATCTGTCTTCTTTATTTCTGTCGATAGCAAATCTTTCCCTGCCTCTCCCTTACATGTGATTGCACTTAGAGCCCACCAGATCATTCAGAATAATAGTGCTCTATCAAGAGTCTTAATTTAGTCGCATCTGCAAAGACCTTTTGGCCTTGTAAGGTAACATTTGCAGGTTCCGGGAGGTAGGCCGCGTTGTCTTTGGGTGGCCATTATTCAGCTGTCTATACAACCTAAGTTTACCAAGCTTGCTATTACTATGTGAGGTACAGTAGAATTATTAACAAGGGACCACAATGGAGGAACACTGTCCAGAATGAAAAACTGCTAGGAGTTTCCAAATCAGATGGACCCTTAAGTGCTAAGTTTTACAACATCAAAGATAAGAAGAAGTATTCAAACCATTCAGAAGTAGAAAAGAGACCTATACCCACACTCACACCCACACTAAAACAGCATTTCTTAAAATAAATAAGCATTAAATTGACTTGATATTTTTTAAATTTACCTCACCAAATTAAAGAAGAAAATAAAGCAATTTCTGCAAAATCCTGAGAGAATTAGACATGAATTATTTTTATAATAAGTATCAATTAAAATATTTAAATCTATAAATAACTAAATACATGACTTTAAAAGCCTTAAACAATAAGATATTTTATCTCTTATAACAGGAACTTCAGAAGAAAGGTTTCTATGGTGACTAAAACATGTTAGAGTCCCTTGGTCATTTTCTCTGGAAGAGAGGTTATAATTGCCCAGATTGCACTTATACTGTCCTATTTATTACCTCGGGTGGAGAAGGCCCCAGAAGGTCCTGAAACACCTTAGTAGAAAGTAAAAATATGACTATCAGATTAGCTGCCAGCATCGCATACCTCCTCTATGAATATAAATATATGGTAATGGCACATGGGGGGACAAGTAGACCAATAGATGAGAATAGTTAGGAGAGAGACACAAAAATGTATGATTACCTAATGTAGGGCAAAAGTTTTATTATTGTACAATTGAAAGGATGGTTTATTTAATAAAAAGTACTGGGTTTGCTGGCCATCTATGTATCTATGCATGCACACATGTACATATATAGTTATATATAATATACATGATGCGATATATAAGAGCTATATCTATAGCTACATGTATAATATTAATACTTATCATCATGCTAAAAACAATTATAGATGTATAGCAGATCTAAATAATAAGGTAAAGTAAAACAGTAAAATTTACAGAAGAAAATTGTCTTCATGATAATGTAGTCAAAGCCTTCTTGATTAGGACCAATGAAACCTTGATAAATTAAACTTATTTATAGTTAAGAATAAACACCATTAAAATAGTGTAAAGGGAAACCGCACAGTGGGAGCTGATATCTGTATTACACATAAGCAACAAAGGACTGATATTTAGAATATAATGAAGGTCAAAATTTAGAATATTTAGAATATTGTAGGATTTTTAGAATATAAAGAATTCCTACAAATAAAAAAGAAAAAGACATACAACCTATTTTCAAAGGACAAAATTATTTAAAAGACACTTCACAATAGAGTTTATCAAGATAGCCAATAAACATATGAAAAGGTTTTCAATAGTATTTGTTATCAATAAAGGCAAATCAATGCCATAATGCAATACCACCTCACATCCAGAAGAATAGCTACATTTAAGAAGACTGACTACCCTAGGGGTAGGGTTGAAAAAAAATTACATTCTGGGTGCGAAGTCCAATATTTGGGTGATGGATACCCTAGAAGCCCAATCCCCATCATTATGTATATAATACCCAACAAACAAGCGCATGTACCCCTCAAATCTAAGATGAAAATATATATTTAAAAAAATACCAACTATCCCAAGTCTGATAAACATGTGGTGCAATGAGAACTTCCTTTTGTTAAAAATAGAAACATAAAATGATACACTTGCCTTGGAAATCTGTTTACTAATGTCTACTAAAGCTGAAAAAATGCACATACCATCATGAACAATTTTATTCCCAGCTATATTCTCAATAAAATGTGTACATAAAATATCTATAAAAATGCTTATAGTACTGTGAAAGCTTCAAAATGGCAATGTAACCAAATATCCATCAAGATCAGAATGGATAAAGTAATTGTAATATATTCACATAATAAAATGTTATTCACCATTGAGAATGAAAAATTACAGGTACTTCTGAAACAATACCACTGAATTAGAAAAGCCAAACACAAAATAGTCCATTTGTCATTTTATTTGTATAAACTTTAAAAACTAACATATGGTATTATATTACATATCAAGAAAATGATTGCCCAAGGTATTGTTGTAACTCAAAGGAAGCATGAGGCAGGTATAGGATGCTGAAAATATTCTTTTTCTTTATCTGTATAGTGGTTCTATACAAAAATGTATAGCATTGTATTTTTATGATATGTTCATTTTCCATATGGTTTCAACAAGAGAATTATGTAAAATCATAAACTACATGTGAGAAACTAAAAAAATTGATTTTTTCAATTGTGTAAGGCCCAAGAAAATTATTAACTTAACAATCTCCTCTGAAACCATTACTAGAATATTCACTGACACAGAAGGAAACATAGCAGAAGAAGGAAGTAAGAAATTCAGATGTAGAGCAATGAAATCAATTAGCAAAACATACTGAAAAATACACTGGAAAGAAAAAGTTCTATCCATTTTGGAAAGTATTTTAATAGCAAAGGCTTTATGTCTGTATTGCAACAGGACAGGATAGTGTCAGTTGTTACACTGATTGATTGTGTAATACATGACTTAATCAGCCAAACAAACAGTTCATGTGTTTTATGAGTTGATGGAATCCTAAAAGTGTGTTAAAGTATATAATCAGTGTCAGTTTAATTTAGGAAAGAGTAATTATTCAAGGTAACTAGTACTTTGGAATTTTGATTCTCTGGCCATTGTTGTGAGGGGAATTCCTCACCCCAACACCATTATCCACAGGTATCACTGCCAATTATAGCTGTATATATGGTATATTCACAATATTATGTTTAGTAACATTAATTTGTAATACTCTCTGGTAGGGTTTAATCTGCACATCTGGAAGACAGTTTTATATTAGCACTTTATTGCCAGAAAGCAGAATTCTGGTCATAAAACTACCAGGCTATACCTTACTGATCTCTAAGGTTTGGTGCCTTTGCTGGATCTATGACGGGCCTAAAAGACACCCAGTTGATGATTATGATAACCCTCAAGAGGTTTATTGCAGCCTGGGTTGCATTTATATTAGTTTTAATGCCCTCATCTTGAACTACGAAGACAGAGCTACTTTGATTGATTATCGCCCATTGTCTTTCTTGAGCTACAAGCAAATATTCAAGAGTTGTTTGATTGTGCATGTTTTCTATAATCAGGCCTTAAATTCCTGTCTGTTTCCCTGAAGGTATCCATAACAAAATTTGCCAACTATTTAATAGTCACTGAAGTGCCTGGAACAGCTTTCCCTATTAATTTAATCTAATCCTGGTATTAGAATTCTAAAGGTCCCATTAAACACAAATTGCTATTTTTGAGGCCTGATAAGTCTTTCTTTGTGCTACAATAAGTTTTATTAGTAATTCTGAGCAGGACAGACAAAGTCCTAAGAAAATCCTCAGCTGTCATTTTCTTAGCTAGGTTTTTTTTAATTGCCATCAATAAAATCATTGTTCTGTATTTATAATGGTAACATTTTAAGCTTGTAAAAAATATTTAATATGTAACATTGACACTTGGGAATGTATATGTATGTGCGAAAGAGAAAAAAAGAGAGAAAGAAAGAAAGAAGAAAAAAGAGAGAGAGGAAGGAAGGAAGGGAAAGAAAGGGAAAGAAAGAAAGAAAGAGCTATAAGGCCATATTTTTTTGAATTACACTGAAGGGGAAACAAAGTTTTACAGAGTTGCTGTGAGTCAGAATGAATACTCTGCAATGATCAGAAATGTGAATCTTGGGTATTAGGATACTGGCAAATATTTCATCTTATAATCTTTTATACCATAAAATTTCTATCTGAGGTACAGCATCCATCAGTTCTAAGCAAAAGGATAAACATTTGTTCTAGCTTCGGAAATGTACATTTAAATTATATTTTGGAAGGAGAAAAAGCATGTAATTTAACGACAAAATAATTCGCATTTGTTAAATCCAATCATTATAGATCATTAAGTTCAATAAAAGTTTCCCATGTGCTATAAAGAGTAAAATATACAACCAAAGAGAATTCCCTATTTGTGTCAGGGGACATATTTCTACCACTCAGGCTCTCAAGAATACATGTTTATGCATATCTGTCATTGTGATCACTTGTGTAAAAAATACATAATAGAAACCCTTGAGCGTTTCATTATCAGCTTTCTTTGTTTTTTTTTTCTTTTTTTCTTTTTTTTTTGTTTTCCACATTTTTCTGGTACCTAGGGACAGCTTAGCTGTTTTTTTAGCTTAGCGTTTTTCATTAGGTTGTAGAAAAGCTGTTGACAGGGACAGTAGTCTTTAAAGACATGACGGGGGGCCTGAAGTTCTTTTTCCAAGTTCATGCATGTGGTTTTGGCAGGAGGTTTCAATTCCTCCCACATGAATCTCTCACAGAGCAAGTGATTCCATAGCAAGACCAAAAGAGAGAGAAAGTGAGCACGTGCTTGTAATGAAAACTGCACCTTAAGATTGCGCTAATCTTGTAAATGATGGCCTAACTCAGGCTTATTTTGTCAGCGCAATGCGGAAGGCGAATACAGAAGGTATGAATACCAGGAAGGAGAGACCATTGGGCGCTATCCTAGCAACTGACTACTACGACATCATTCCCAATAACTCACTTATAAGGAAAGGAAATTACAGACGAGCAGGGCCAAGGTCAGGACACACACACACACACACACACACACACATTTGTTTTTGAATTATTTTTCTTCTTTTCATACCCAGCAGAAGTAATATACATTCTTGTAATATACATTCTTAATAATTAGTTCTCTTTTGATTTATTTATGGGCTGATTTGCCCTAGAATATTAAGCACAGTCCCAGCAACCTCATGAATTCTCCAAATTTAATAAAGATTCCAGGTACCCACATAATGGCAATTTTCAAACAAACTTATCAAATAAAACATCTACAATAGAAGAAAAATTAAAATAGAAAGCTCATGCAGAGATCAAACCTCTAATTATATGTAGGGCAGACAATTTTGGGTTTCTTGCTGCTAAATAGGTTAAAGAAAGAACTTGGACGGAAGAATTTTGAAATATTATCTAACGTGGCCTCCAGCCAAATATCTCAGGCTGTGAATTCATCAGATTGATGCAAACTAAGCAAGACTTAAATAACAAAATGGGTCCCTCAAAGGACTGCCTTTTGGCAATGGCAATTTTGCATGTTTTGCTTCTCTTTAGTTCATGTACAGCAACCATCTGAAAAGTAAAGCTACAGTGGACTTGGCCTGTTCAAATAAAATAAAAATTCTAGATTTAATTATAATAGTGCTATCATAATAACACATGATTTGTTGCCTTTAAAATGAGCAAGAGTGAATTATTAACTATTGAGGTTTTCCTATAATATCTTTCTATTCATTTCCTGATCTCCAAACATATTCTTTGGTGAAGTATTCAATAAATTGTGATTGTATTAAATAGCTGGCTTTACTATTTTTTAAGAAATTTAGAAATTCAAGTTTAATTACTATCTTGAAATTCTTCAATAATGATATAAATGGCAAAGGTTTTATTTCTGATGTGTCAGTCCTGACAGGGTAAATGTGATAATGATTTTTAATATTCTGTAAAATTGCATATCAGATACTGTCTTTAAAATATGCTTTACTATTATTCATTTTATAAGGTAATGATATTTGATTCTGTTTCTTTTAATTTTCTGTTTGATTTTCTTTATTTCCCATTTTCTCACTATGAAATAGAATTAGGTACAAAAACGTCCAGAATAGTACAATGAAGTGAAACAAAGTAGAAGATTAAAGAAAGGGAAACTTAACTTTTCCTTTTGTACTGCTCGCATTTATTTTTATTTAATGCTTGCACAAAATAATAACGTGTGAATTTTATTATATATTTTACATGATGAAACTGGGGCTCAAAGCAGGGTTAAGGTAGTGAAATAACTTGTTCATTTTCACAAAACAAGGAGTGAAGAACCTTGGAGTCAAGATCAAGTCATTCTGACATCAAAGCCCTTGCTTGTTTCAAAATAACATACTCTCCTTTTCTGAAATAAACTTTGGTAGATTTTTGTTTGTTTGGAAAAACAAACAGGCAAAAAAATCTCATAAAATTTCCTCTGCCGAATTTTGGGAACATGAATTCTAAATAATTTCCAACACGGATATAATACTTTCCCTAAGCGATGAGAGTGGCACACTATGTCTAGACTCCTCAATGTGGTTTTTGCTGAACACCTGCCTTCCATCTGGGAATCTGGATTTTGAAACCTGTGAGGTGGAGGGTGCCTACTTGACAAGCCCCCAAAAAGTTCCCCAGGCACTGAGTCTCTAAATAGAGCTTCTGTGGTAGACAACACTTCACACATATTGTCACAATTGGAATTTGGATGAATGAAGCATGTCCTACACGACGCCACAGGAGACAACCCTTGGAAGCTTGCAATTGGTTTCTTCTGGAGTTTGCTCCATGTGACTTTCTTCTTTGCTGATTGTGTTTTTCATCCTTTTACAAATCCTATTCAAGAGGACCTCTGTATGCTAAGTCCTGTGAACCTTCCTAATAAATCATCAAACATGGGGATGGTCCTGGGCACTCTCAACACGATGTCAAAAAACAATAAAGGAAAGGATAAAAATCAACAATAAAACATGCCCAAGAAGAAACTGATGGGACTATGTCAAAATAAAGGATTGTGATTAGTATAATTTACACATAAAGAAATTTAAAATGTTGAAGAATGACACTACAGAAAATTTTATGGGTCTTATAAGAGTCTCCTTATCCCTACCATTTGTCTAGACATGTGGCCATATTAGTTGTTTTCCAGTCTTCTCTTACCTCTTCATATTCCTGACCATGAAAATGGATTTCAGTATGCTCAACTATCCCAAATCTCTCAGCACTCTTCCCTACAATTTACAAAGAGAGAGGTAATCTAAGATCTGAACATGAGACTTTAGACATATGAGCTTATAGTTACTGGTGAAATTCAGAGGTTGTAGCCATCCTTCAGAGAAAAATAGGGAGAAGAGACTGGGAAAATTCTGAAAATGTTCAAGTGCTGAGTTTATCTCCAGGATGACAGATAGGATAAGTAAGATAAGGAAAAGGTTAGTGGAGTGGATTGAAAAAAGTGTGGAGCAATTATGGTACAATTTCAGGTTTCACCAATTTACAAGAATTAATAAGCCAAACATACAATGAGAGAATGCAGTATGAGTGGGTTGGTTGAAACAGGAATTCAGTTTTAAAGGCTAACTTTTGGCAGAGGAGAGAACACTAGGTAGCTTAGGAATGGAAGTTTGATGGAGTGGGATGTATGGAGAACATTTCTTTTTGTAAATTCTTATTTTTAAATATATAGGAGTAGATAAAGGGCATTTGCATTAAAAATATGTCAAAACAGCATCTGGCTTGTAGACAAGAAAATAGTAATTTCTCCTCTGGCAGTGAAGCCAAAATTGACAAGAAATGGCATTTCACAGATACCAAGTGCATCCTAGTGACAGGCTAGGCATATTAAGTGAACAAAAATGGGACTTTTATAGTAAAGATATAGTGCATTAGACACAGACAATTTCATTCAAATGGCTTCAATCCTTTGTCTATGCTTAAAACAGTCACAGAATAAATAAAATTTTAAACTTCAAATCTTAAATATTTCACACAGTACGTCTCTAGAAAAACCTAGTAACAGTGAAATCATACTGGAGGTAGAAACACTTTTTTTTCCTATTCGTAGAGTATTACGTTTCTTCTCTCAAAAAAGTAAATCAAAATAGTGATATTCTTTCAGCAGGGAATGAATAAGAAGGTAGAATCTCTCTCTCTCTCTCTTTCAATGGATAATGTAAATGTCTGTGAGAGTGTGCATATTTTCTTCAAAATATCTTAAACGGTAATATGTGGGGATAATAGCATATTCCGTTCTAGTCCATTGTTATCTGAATAAGTTTCTTGATATAAATAATTACATGCATTGAAACAAAAGACCTAGCATCCTCTATAAGATGTAAAAATAAGAAGTAAGGAAAATAAAAATCTAGTTAGTTTTTGGAGTGAATCTGAAATAAAGAGCAATTTTATTGTGGTGATTATAACCAGTAGTAAAACAGCACTGATTAAACTACTTAATATGATTTCTCAAGGGACAGAAAATTGGAAAAGTAATAAAGGCAAAATGTGAGAAACCCTAGTACCCTTGTCAGGTAATTTTAATGATCACTTGGAAATTATGTTAGTGAAAAAAACAATGAAACTTCTGGAAGAAGGATTGAAACATTCGAAAGAGAGAAATATTCTACAAATTTCTGGCTCAGCTTCTGACAAAGCTCTTCTTATATACTACTATGTCATTGACAACAAAAATATCTTTACAGAAATTGTATCCTTGATTCATTATAACAGATTCAGCAAAATGTAAACAAGCAATGCAGGAGAACTCAAAAGATATTATAAATATATAAAACTTCCCACTATAAAAGAAAATGTTGAACTTTTTAGGTGGATGAGTTATTAACTTTAATTGTAGGCATAAATTGCTAAAGAGATGGTTTGTGACAACAACAACAACAACAATCCAAAACATTAACCAGAAAACGAGAGATCGAAGGTTTGTAAGAATTCATAAGGAATATATCTTGTAAAATTCATTTTATATCCTTCATTGAGAGATCAAAGGAATTGCATAGCAAGTGCATTGTGACTTCAAAGCATTGTAAAGTCTTATTCAGATATCATTGTTAATAAGGTGATAAAAATGAGGTAGGAGGTTATGTTCAGGCATTATTAGAAAATTAAAAAGTGATTTATAAAAATAATTAGGACTAGCAGTTACAATTAATAGAATCCTTCATATTTACCAAATACATTTTTCCATATATTGAAGTTTAGTGGAATAACATTCTTCTCTAATTTCATACACATGATAAGTGACAGAAAATGCACCAAAAAAAGAATTCTGTTAATTCAAGATTTCCTTAGCCTCTATCGTACTCAATATAACTTAAAAGAATATAGAAGGCATACGCATGAAGCTGAAGCTGTATAAAACATGACATGCACTGGATAATAAGAAATATATGAATAATAATAATATTTTAAAGACTTAGGCTTTCAGTAAGATTAATCTTAATAGGTATGAATATGAGAATGTGCAGTTAGTTTTCAGTTCTTTAAAATAAATTAATTTATTCCAGGTATGCAAATCTGGCTCAATATTTGAAAATTAATTATGTAATTCACCATAGCAAAGGCCTAAAAAGAAAAAAAAATCACATGATCATATTGATTAATGCAGAAAAGAACTGACAATTTCAATTCAAGGTAAAACAACTAGGAACAAAGATAAATTCCTCAAGGTTATTAAAAAAACAGCTTACATAACACTGGTAGCAGACTGGATATTTGGCGCTCCTTCAATTCTAAAAATATCTTCTCTCACCACTCTTATTCAGCATTGTATTGGAAGATCTATTTTGTCTGAAAGAGAAGAAAATAAAAGGTATATACATTGGTAACATGAGAAAAAAAGTATTTCTTTACGGATAACATTACTGTCTATGTAGAAGCAATTTAATTGTCCAACAATACAATTTGCAACAACAAATATTGAAATTTTGGGGTATAAATCTAACAAAATATGTGTGGAGTTTGTATGCAGAAAACTATAAAACATGGATGTATATCATTAAAGATCTAAATTAGAAAAGAGATATTTGAGGTCATGTATTGGAAGACTCAATATTGTCAAAATGCCCATGCTTCCAAAATTGATCTACAGTTTTAATAAAATCTAATTCAAAATATCAACAAGATGTTTTGTTGATATTTATAAGCTCATTTCAAACTTTATTTGAAAAGGAAAGAACCTAAAATAACACAATAACAAAGAAGTACAATGTTAGAGTACACACACTAGCAATTTGAAGATGTGGTATAAAGGCATATGAATCTAGTCAGTGTTATATTGTCAAAACAAAGACATAAATATTAATAAAACCAAATAGAGAGCACAGAAATAGACCTGCAGAAATACAGTCAGCTTATTATTCACAGTCACTAAGATAGTACAACAGAAAAAATATTTTCAGCAAATGGTGCTAGAATTTGATATCAATATGCAAAAAAAAGGACCTAGACATAGACTTTAGACCTTTTACAAATTCAACTCAACATGGATCATAGACCTAAATGTAATATGCAAAACTGTGAAACATCTAGAAGAAAACAAAGGGGAAAATCCAGGTGACCTTGGGTTTGATGATGATTTTAAAATACAACATCAAAAGTGTGATCCATTATATTAAAAAAATAGATAAGTTGGATGTTCTTTAAAGTAAAAATGTCTGCTCTGTGAAAGATACTATAAAAAAGTAAAATAAGACATGAACAGGGATAAAATAATTGTAAAACACTTTTATGATAATGAGCTTGCATTAAAAAATTCAAATAACTGTGAGACCCAACCAAGAAAGCAAACAACCAAATTAAAAAATTGGAAAGAGATCTGAACAGACACCACAACAAATAAGATACACAAATTTCAATCATAATATGAAAATATGCTCAATATCATGTCATAGGGCGATGCAAATTAAAACAATAATGAGATACCTCTAAACACCTATTAGAATGGCCAAACACACAGCCATAACACAAAACAAAAATCAACACAGACACACAAAACAACCTGGCAATTCTAATTGCTTGGGAGAAAACAGAACAACCGAACCTCTTTTTTTTTTTTTTTTTTTTTGTTGTTGTTGTTGAGATGGAGTCTCTATCGCCCAGGCTGGAGTGCAGTGGTGCGATCTTAGCTCACTGCAAGCTCTGCCTCCCGGGTTCAGCCATTATCCTGCCTCAGCCTCCCGAGTAGCTGGGACTCCAGGCGCCCGCCACCATGCCTGGCTAATTTTTTTGTATTTTTAGTAGAGACAGGGTTTCACCATGTTGGCCAGGATGGTCTCAATCTCCTGACCTCGTGATCTGCCTGCCTCGACCTTCCAAAGTGCTGGGATTACAGGCATGAGCCACCACACCCGGCCAACAACCGAACCTCTTATTCACTTTTGGTGGGAATGCAAAATGGTACAGCCACCATGAATACAGTTTGGAAGTTTTGTACAAAATTAAACTTACTTTTACCATATAATCCAGCACTTGCACTCCTAGGTATTTACACAATTGAGTAGAAAAACTTAGATCTGCACAAAAATATATATGTACAGGTTTATAAGAATTTAATTCATAATAACCAAAGACTGTAAACAACTGAGATATTCCTCAATGTGTGAATGGATTAAAATATGTGGTGCATCCATACAATGAAATAGTATCCAGTGATAAAAAATAATAACTGTTGAAGTCACTCAAAAGCATGAATAAACCTTAAATGCATATTGCTAAATGAAAGAACTCAATCTGAAAGGCTACATGCTGTATAACTCTCTATATAAAATTCTGGGAAAGACAAACCTAAAGACAGTAAACAAATGAGTTGTTAATGGAGCAAGGGATGGGCTTTAATGGGTAAAGCACAGAGCAGAGAGGTGGAACTATGCTATATGGTAATTCATGGTAGATACATGACAATATTCACTTATCAAAACCCATAGACCTTTACATCTTACAGCGTAGAATGACCTCAATGAATGTGCATGTGTGTATATATAAATATATGTGCAAAATACACACACTTCTATATATCATCAGGTATTTTTCAGGAAAAAAAATGTGGACTGTGGCAAAAGAAGCCACATATATTACAAATGTGCGAAAAAATGTACCTTGTACTATCCCATACCCTGCCTCTCACCACCATCTCATTTTTCCTTATTGGTGCTAGGTGAGTGTGAAGTCTCAAGTTCCTACTGAACATTGCTGATAGCAGAGGGAGGAAGAGAAGAATGCTAATCACACCACTCTATTTTTATTCACTGATGTCAGGCGGAAGTGGAGCCAGTACTCCCCACTGGCCCTGCTAACAGGGGAAGGGAAAATAGGGGGTCCAATTAGTCCTGTTTCAGTCTCATTGCCACCAATTTGATGTGGGTCTTTATTTCTCCCACTGGGCCTTGATAACACTAGGGATAAGGGGAATGTGAAGTGATTTTTAGTCGTGTCTTGCTCCTCTTTTTTCAGCCTTGTTGATGACAGAGAGGTTTGGAAGGGAAACTTCCACTGTCTCACTGAACCTCATTGACATGGAGTGGGAGTGAAGCCTAATGGTGACTAGTTCCATCTCTCATTACCTCATTAAGTCTTACTGCTAGTGTGTGGGAGTGGGTCTCAGTTTGTCAATGGACCACACTGACACTACCTGCTAAAGGAATCAGAGCACTGCCTGCTTCACCCAGGTGGTGCAGCTCCCTGCTCAAAGTGCTAATACTGCTCAAGTGGGGGGAGAGGAGGACTGTTTGCTTCCTCCCACCAGGGGATGAATGATTAGCTCCCTTTTAACCTTACAAACACCATCCAGCAGAGGAATTGATTGCACTACTTGCTTCCATAGGAAGTGAAGGGTGTGGGGTGGAAGATCAATTTGTTGTTAGGCCTAGTGAGACTGTGTAGAGTAGGTTATGAAATTTGTTTTCAACCAGGATTTGGCTAAAGATATAAATGAGTATTGTCAAAAATATGTGTTCTGTTGTTAGGTCATGTTTTTCACAAAGGGAATGAGTTTTTCTTGTAGTTTCGTTGTTGTTATTGCTGCTGCTGTTTATTTCCCAATTCCTGTTACCACTTCTGTGTTGGTGTCTTCTGCAGTGCCCTCTCAAGGATGTATGGGAAGAAATAAAACAAAACAGGAAACTCACTGTAATTTTGTTTCTTGCAGTGAGTACTCAGGTAATAATTAGGTACTTAGGCAGACTTCTGACATTTAATGTTTATTTACTGTGTTATGTCCAGGGCATTTTTAATTGTAAAGAGAAAAACGTGGGAGAAATGGTATTATTATATCTCGGTAGACTGAAGTTTCTTCACTTTTAAAAGATAGTTTTGCTGAATGTCAAACTCTAGGTTAACAGTCTTTTCCTTTCAATGCTTTGACTATGTCATTTCACTGACTTAAAGTCTTCTTGATTTCTAATGAAATATCAGCTATTAATCTTTTTGAGGATACCTTTATGTAATAAATCATATTTCTCTTGTACTTTTCATGATGTTTTATTGTCTTTTTCTTTTAGTAGTTTGATTGTGATGTATCTAGTATCATCTCTTTGGGTTTATTCCATGTAGAGTTTATTGAGCAACTTGGAAGGGCACATTAATTTTTAAAATCAAATGTGGAATGTTTTAGGCCATTATATCTTCAAATAATAATTTTGCACTGGCTCTCTCTCTCTCTCTTCCTTCCAGAACTTCAGTCCTATAGATGTTGGTACACTTGATGATGTCCCTCAGGTCTCTAAGGACCCGTTCAATTTTCCTCATTGTTTTTCTTCCTTTTGTTTTTCATACTGAGAGGTGACAGCGTGCTGGCAGCCCTCGCTCGGGGTGCCTCATCGGCCAGCTCCCTCTGCTTGCGGGGAGGTGTGGAGGGAGAGGCGCAGGCAGGAACTGGGGCGGCGTGCGGCACTCGCAGGCGCTCACAGGCCAGCGCGAGTTCCGGGTGGGCATGGACTCAGAGCGCCCTGCACTGGGAGTGGCTGGCCAGAGCCACAGGCCCAGGGCAGTGAGGGGCTTAGCAACCAGGCCAGCAGCTGCGGAGGGTGCAGCTGGGTCCCCCAGCACTGCCAGCCTGCCCGCACCGAGCTTGAATTCTCCCCGGGCCTCAGCCGCCTCCCTGCTGGGCAGGGCTTGGGACCTGCAGCCCGCCATACCGAGCCTCCCCCACCACCCCATGCCCATCCCCCCCACGCCCCCTCCCCCACGCGTCCCCCCTCCTGTGGCCTCCCACGCTGCCCGAGCCTCCCCTGACCACAGGCGCTGCCCATGTTCCGAGGTGCCTAGTCCCATCGATCACCCAAGGGCTGAGGAGTGCAGGCACGCAGCACGTGAGGGATCCACTAGGGAAGCCACCTGGGGTCCTGAGTCTGGTGGGGACTTGGAGAACTTTTAGGTCTAGCCAGAGGATTGTATATACACCAATTAGCACTCTGTGTCTAGCTCAGGGATTGTAAATGCACCAATCAGCACCCTGTCAAAATGGACCAATCAGCTCTCTGTAAAACGGACCAATCAGCTCTCTGTAAAATGGGCCAATCAGCAGGATGTAGGTAGGGTCGGATAAGGGACTAAAAGCAGGATGCCTGAGCCAGCAGAGGCAACCTGCTGGGGTCCCCTTCCACACTGTGGAATCTTTGTTCTTTCGCTCTTTGCAATAAATCTTGCTGCTGCTCACTCTTTGGGTCTGCACTGCCTTTATGAGCTGTAACACTCACCGTAAAGGTCTGCAGCTTCACTCCTGAAGCCAGCGAGACCACGAACCCACCGGAATGAACGAACAACTCCAGACGCGCTACCTTTAAGAGCTGTAACACTCACCGCGAAGGTCTGCAGCTTCACTCCTGAAGCCAGAGAGACCACGAACCCACCAGAAGGAAGAAACTCCAGACACATCTGAATATCTGAAGGAACAAACTCCGGACACACCATCTTTAAGAACTGTAACACTCATCGTGAAGGTCTGCGGCTTCATTCTTGAAGTCAGCAAGACCAAGAACCCACCAATTCCGGACACAATACTGGATAATCTCAATTGACCTGTATTTAAGTTCACTGATTCTGTCTTTTGCCAGTACAACTCTTGCTATTAAGATCCTTTAGTAATTTTTTCATTTCAGGTATTGTTCTTTTCAACTCCAAAATTTATATTTTGTTATATTTTATAATGTCTATGCCTATATTGATACTATTTACTAGTTAGGCATTGTTTCTATACTTTTATTCAATTTTTAGACATGGTTTACTTAGGGATTTGAAAATGTGTAAAATAGCTGATTTAAAGTCTTCTTGTCTAGTAAGTCAAATATCTAGACCACCTGAGGGACAGTTTTCTATTGACTACTTTGTTTCTATATTGGCCAATTTTTCCTGTTTCTTTACTTGGCTTGTAATTTTTGGTTGAAAATAAAACAATTTAGATAATATAATGTGGAAACTCTGGAAAGCAGGATTCTCTGCTCTCTCTCTGCAGGACTTGGTTTGTTATCCTTTTTGTTTGTCTTTGTTTCCTAACCTTCCTGAACTTTGCATTTCTTGTAGTGTGCAGCTACTGACAACTCCACGTTGTTGGGTTAACAGTAGCTAATGATCAATGAGGGATATCCTTGAATATCTTGAATCGATAATTATTTAATTATTTGCCGAGACCTCCATGTATGTTGGGACACATTCACCAATCAGGCAATATGCATCTCTGCCTTACCCTACACTTCTTTTCAGGACCTCAGGCTAAGCCAGAGTTGGAAGACTGGGCCCCTCTAAGATCTTTCCTGGGCATGTGAACCACCTTCAATGTCTTCAGGAGTATTATATAATTTTTTAAATTCTCATATAGACATCTTATTTGCCAAATATTTTACTTAAGTTTTGTTTTTTTCAGAATCTAGTTTGCTCCAAGTGGTTTTACAGCTTCAGGAAGCGGTAATATTAGACAACTTCCACTGATTATTCTCAACAAACTTCCTGGAGATAGGGCTTTCCCGATATTGGAGGGAACTTTGCGTCAAGTCAAATAATGGCAATGTTCTATAAATGAGGATGTTCTAAGCAGTTATAAGAAAGATGAAATCATGTCATGCTCTGTGGATAAAAATCTTTGAAGAACTCCAAACCAATCTTCCCTGTCAATTGCTGCAAGTCTGGTTTTCACAGCCACTATGATTGTGAGGTTGCTTCTTTTCAAGGTTTGTATGGAGATGGGGAGAGGAAGATGTGACTAAGTCAAGTTAAAAGGCCATGAAGTTATCTGTACTTAGTGGCCATGCAATCTTTCTTTAGTAAACACCTCTCAGAATTTACCAAGCCTTTGTATAACTTCTAGAGTTTAGTAAAAGTTGATTTTGATAATTTTTGACAGTGTTCTTGTTACTTTAATAGAGGAATGGGTTTAAAAAGGCTCTCACTTTGCCATCCTGGAAGTGCTTTATATCATTTAGCATAATTGCCAAAAACAAATAAAAAGTAGAAACAATTTTAATTTTAAAGATATTCAAATTCACCGAAGCATTTAATATGTAAGCTCAAATGTGTACGTAGTGATTACAAATTCATAATATCTCATGGGTAGTTCTCACTACGTTTCTCTGGTTCAAATTTTAAAAGCAAATTTCTAAGTGGTCACACTGAGTAAATTGAATAATTCTAGTTATATTTCTTGTCTTTACAACCATTAACATTACTTACTTTGCACTGTAGCCTATTGTTATGCATACTGTTTATGTATACACATGTATACTGTATGTATATACATATAAGCAGAAGTATATAAGGCTACAGAGGTTAGAGTCACAAACTGTCTCTAGCCAGCTAATTCACTCGTAAAGTGAATTCACGTACATGAGTCCAGATATTGGGTTAGGTGTTGTCGGTATAAGTGGAACTTGCCTATATTAACTTCTATTTAGAATAAAATGTTTACTAGAGGATAGTAATAAGATATGCTAATTTGAAGCACATCTCTCTATATAATTTTAACCGTAACAAGAGCAAATGATTAAAACGTAGTACCAGGAAAGATATTTTTGGAGAAGTATTTTATCAATGACTTTTTAAAGATGTATTGGTACTTGGAGATAATAAAAAGCAGTCTAACTGTTATGGCTTTTATTACTGTTCCTATATTTTCTGCAGAAAATTTACTCTTCATTGTTTGCAGTTGAAGCAATTTGTCCCCCTCTCTCCATCTATAATATGCAATGTTTCAAAGCTCAGTGAGTTTTTTCAAGCTTGTCTGTTATCAAGATAGTGTTAATTTCATCATACCACTCTTCTTTTACTTACTGGTCTTAGATCCAAAACAATACATTTTAACATGTGCAATGCTGATGCTTCCAGGTGCTACAAAACTAGTGATAGCCTGGATTTATCACTTTTCTCATTAAGATGATATATTGAGCCATAGTAACACATAATTCATACATGATTTTTTGTTTTTGATCTTTAATGAATGTTTTGAGGATTTCCTTTGATTTTGAAAATGAAATAAGATTTCATCTGTCCCTCCAGACATGACAGAAAGGTAAATGCAACGTAGTTTTTGCTTTTTCTTCCTATGAAAAATCTTCCACTTCTCAGGTTGACACTGATTCTATGCTTACAAAGTCAAGACAAATAATGAGCATATTCTGATGCTACAGATTTAATGTTTTCTCCCTCCAATATCATATTTGTTTTTAAATTCAAGCCATTAAGGGGCTTTTCCAAACACAAGATAAAGGTATCTACATTTGCTATCTGAATGGTCTTTAGACATTTTGTCCAGTAGCTACCTAAGTAATACCATGCATATTGCTCTTGTTGCTTAATAGTACCTCTGGTCGCATCTTTTCTCGTTGGAGTCCCTGATCTTTCAGCACTCTGTTACCCTGGCTGTAAGTATCGTAAACCAAAAGTCCCTTTGTTTTTCTTTTGATAATTTTAATACTGGAACACTATAAAATGGTATTTCTCCTTATCACTTAAGGTTATCTTCACCTTTATCTGTAAGAGTCAATTTTATTTTTTAAAGAAGGTATCAGCAACCTTTGTTTTATAGGGTCAGATAGTATTTTAGTTTCACAGGGATATAATCTTTGTTGTAACTATTCAGCTTTATATTTTGTACTACAGACAATATGTAAATATGCATGACTATTTTCTAATGTATTTTTGGATGCGGAAATTTGAATTTTATATAATTTTACATTTTACAAAATATTCTTTGATTATTTAAAATAATTTGAAAAGAACAAATTATCTAAGTTCATAGCTGTACAAAAACATGAAGATTAGATTTGGCTGAAAGGCCATAGTTTTCCAATCCTTAGGCTAAAGAAAGAATATCTTTATAGCCCTCCCATTGCCTGTCAAGTTGTTGTCATGTTCCTAGTCAGGAGATAAAAATTGCAACCTGAATGAAGACAGAGGTTTCTACATTTAGTTTTAAGAAGGTCTGATAAAGTTCTGGAAAGATAGGCCATGTTTAGAGAATGGGGAGAAGTTTACGTGAAAATCACCAAAGCTGGAAAGGGTGTTGGAGTTTTCTGATAAGTAAGCAGCAGGGACATTGACTTGTAGGCCTCCACAATGAGTTTATAAAAATCAGCCCTTTTAAGACTAGAGGGAACTGCTCAAGTATTCATGTTGTACAATTAGTGCATCTAAAGTAGTAATGTAATAAGCTGGTTGTATACACATACACACACACACAGACTGCAGTATACAAAACATCTAAGAATAAGTTTTACTCCTGGGATCGGGGGAAAGGAACAATAAGAACTGATGTGGTTTGGCTATGTCCCAACCCAAATCTTATCTTGTATTGTAGTTCCCATAATTCCCACGTGTCGTGGGAGGGACCTGGTGGGAGGCAATTGAATCATGGGGGAAGCTACCCCCATGCTGCTGTTTTCATGATAGTGAGCAAGTTCTCACAAGATCTAATGATTTTGTAAGGGTTTTTTCCTTCTTTTCTTGGCACTTCTCCTTCCTGCCATCATATGAAGAAGGATGTGTTTGCTTCTCTTTCCACCATGATTGTAAGTTTCCTGAGGCCTCCACAGCCATGTGGAACTGTGAATCAATTAAACCTCTCTTCTTTATAAATCACCCAGTCTTGGAAGTTCTTTATAGTAGCATGAGAACGGACTAATACAAGGACATTGTGTCATTTAAAATCTGAAGAGGATTTCTGTCTGTTGGGAGCATTAGCAGTGCCATTTTTAAGGACATTTGTGCCTAGGGGGAAACAATAGCATCCTCCTTGTGAATCCAATATGTTTGAAATGTTAAAATCAAGTAAAACATCAGTTGTCCATGAATGGAAAAAGTGCAAGAAAAATGGAAGTAAGAATGTCTGTGTTATATTTATTCAAACATAAATTAATCACTTACTGTCTATGCTAGGTTTTGCTTTCATAGCATTACTTAAGAATTGCCCAACTACATCTGGAAAGAAAAGGCAGTGTTTTATATCTAGATCATGTGGGTACTTTATTTGTAACGACGCTTATGAGTGATTTCATTTAGTAAGAAATTCAAGTCTGACTGTAAATTCAAAGCTCTTACTAAAACTCTTTAGCATTCTCCCTTGGTATTTAAAATATATTAAAGGCTGTTTATCGGCATTCTTGAAAGCCAATTAAAAGCCCTCCTGTGACTCACATAGAGACCTCATGTGTTCCTCAAAAATGTTCCGGTTGAAGAATAATTTAATTAAGAAAAAAGCAGTGGGTTTCTGAGCAGCTTAAAAGTGAGATGCACTTGGTGGGAAGGGTCAGGAAGAGGGAGTCATTGCTTCCAGGAGGAGAGGAGAGAAAGGAACCTTTTTCAGCTTTTGCATCA
The DNA here is from genome assembly GCF_028858775.2 of Pan troglodytes. Taxonomy (NCBI): domain Eukaryota; kingdom Metazoa; phylum Chordata; class Mammalia; order Primates; family Hominidae; genus Pan; species Pan troglodytes. Next base: position 42,309,084 of record NC_072407.2, on the reverse strand, counting down.
TAATATCTGGTTCACATCATGGCATGGTATTGAGCAGATTGGAAAGAAAGTAAGAAAAGCACTAGAGTTTTTCTTTAAGCTTCAAACTGAGTTTCAGTCAAAGGCACAATATTTTAGAGTTACGTTGGTCATTTTAATCCATTTTGAATTTCCTAAAATATTTTCCTTAAAAACATTGTGTAATTTATTTCTTTCTGGAAGATACAAATTGCATGCATATCACCATACGTACAATTGTAATCTCCTATCCAAAAGAAGATTTTTTAAACTAAATTCCTATCCTTTTTAAAAATATCAACTGTGATACATTGTATCAAGGAAAATTACAAAGACTTACATGATAAAAGACATAGTATGGCAACAGGATAGAAAGTGTTGACAAGGCAGGGGATAGGGAGTGAAATTAAATGTAGCTTAAGAGATAGATTATGTGAGACTATTACAATAATTATTACTATCTTTATCTTCATGAAGAGCCAAATGGAAGCTATTAAAGATTTTCAAATGAAGGTGGGAATGTCACTTACTAAGATTTGAAATTCAAAAGGCTGCTATGGCTGCATTACAAAGAATATTTTAGTATCTAGAAAAGAGACAGGGGGACTGGTTATTAACAAAATCTTGTGCATGAATGGGACAATTTAGAGTGAAGAAGAGGGGAGCTACAAATGAGGCGCTAAAACTACACTTATACCCTGCATGTAGCTTCCTTAAAGTCCATTCCATATTGTCTCCTTAATTCAGGATTCTTCTATCCTGTGTTCTTAGAATCATCAAATATACGATTGATTCTGTCCAAATGCAATTGGGTGTTAGCAAGCTATGTAGAAAGCACTATGCCAGGCAACAAAATGATGACACATATTTAAATAATTATCACAATAAGAAAAGCTAATGTAGTTGTATGAAAAGTGCTACAGAAACCTGGAGTGCTTAAGCATTGATTAAATATATGAAGGAAATCAGGACAGTGTTTACACAGAAAAATAAAAGAAGATAAGCAAAGTATTGGCTCTAGTTTATAGGCAGAATCATGAATTTTAGGCTCATGATGCAGTGAGTGTTAATGTTATTAGAAACTGGTAGCAAAATTTCTCATAAGAATATTTTGTCTTCTTTAGTCAACTGTAAAGGAGTTTTGAGAATATTTAACCAATTCTTCTTTGTGTTTTTAAAAATATTTTATGAGTCACACAACTGAATTACTTTTTAATAGAGCATGTTTTCTTTCCAAACTAATTTTTGGTGAAAAAAACTGAGCTATTTCCATGTACAAATATTTAATTAAATCTAAGGTGTATTCGATCAAATATTATTATGTGGATTTTTCTATAATACAACTAACTGCTCAATCTCATCACCAAAAAGTATGATATGGTATTCTTAGTATGAGAAGAAATAAATAACAATTTAATTAATCATTATACAATTAAAATAATTTAATATAAGAATCAGGGTACCTGGACCATTATTTCATGTCTTATACCAGCTATTCTAATAGTTTGCAGGGCTATCCAATCTTTTGGCTTCCCTGGGCCACATTGGAAGAGGAATTGTCTTGGACCACACCTAAAATACACTAACGATAGCTGATGAGCTAAAAAAATCACAAAAAAAAACATAATGTTTTAAGAAAGTTTACAAATTTGTGTTGGGCTACATTTAAAGCCATTCTGGGGCACTTGCGGCCCACGGGGCACGGGTTGGACAAGATTTGTTTAAAGTAAAGCATTTAAGAAAGGAAAGGAAGAAAATAACATGTTTAAGAAACAAATATAATGGGTATTTTCACTCACAGAGTGTCTCACATGCCACATGATGGGTCCATTAACCTCATTTGGTGAATTACGGTAATTTATGGCCTGTCTCTACAGCCCCACGCCCCCGACACAAAAATTGAAAGCTTTGAATAGTATCTGTCTTGAATGTATTTGTAGTAACTGTCATCATATGTTATCTGTGTTTATATATTTTTATAAGTAAAGATATTAAGTGAATTACAAAGTTAAGTATGCCCTAAGAGGTTATACTGTTAGAGCAAATACACCCGAAAAGAGTAAACTATTTATTTTTTGTAAATGATGTTAACAACTTTTAAAAGGTGAAGTTTAGTGAAAGAGAAAAAAAAAAAAAAAACAGGAAAAGAAAAGAGAGATACAGGTATATATTTGTTGGCCACAAAATTGCCCCAAGATCTAAGAAACATTATTAGAAACATATGATTGCCTCTGAGTGTATAATGAAAAGAACAAAACAGAACAAATATGGCAAAATTTACATTGTTCAGAATAATGTGATGACTTACTTAGGCTGAAGACAATTTTGAGTACGTTTATATGCTTATTGACCCTATGAAGTGTCTGTTTCAGAAATTTGGTTCATCTATGTTGTAGCAAATAAGAAATTTATTCTTTTTTATGATCAATAATATTTTGATATGTGTATACTACATTTTGTTTATCAGTACATCAGTTGATGGGCTTTTGGAGTGTTTTCAGTGTAAGCTACTACTAACAATATTGCAATGAATGAACTAACACCAATGCACTAGTTATATTTTTCTTTATTTTTTTTAACAACTATTTTTATTTCTCTTTGATATACTTCTGTTTTCCATAGTGGCTATACCATTTTACATCCCCACTAGTATTAGATGAGGATTATTAATTTTTGTATTCTAGTTAACACCTGTTATTCTCAGTTTCTTTGAGTATTTATCCTCATGGGTGTGAAGGTGTATCTCATTGAGATTTTGGTTTGTGTTTCTCTCAAGACAAATGATACAGGCATTTGTTCATATGCCTGTTAGAAATATCTATATCTTCTTGAAAGAAATGTCTATTCAAGTCATTTGCCCAGTTTTAAATGAGGTTGTTGGTCTTTCTGTTATTGAGTTGTAAGAGTATTTTATATCTTAATACTAGATAATTATCGGGTATATAATTTGCAAATATTTTCTCCCATTTTATTGCCTTTTCACTTTCTTGACAGACTCCTTAAAAAGTTTTTAATTTAGGTGAAGTCTACTTAATCAAAATCTTTTTAAAATTTTGTTTCTTGTGCTTTTGGTGTTCCACTTCAAAAACTGTTGCCCAATTCAAGATCGTAAAAATTTGTACCCTTCATGTTAACAGTTTTATAATTTAGCCCCTATATTTAGGTATTTTTATTCATTTTCAATTAATTGTTTGCACATGGGGTAGATAGAGTTCCAAATTCATATTGTGGCATGTGGCATGCATTTGTGAAATACACTATTTTTTCCCATTAATTGGGTCTAACACCATGGTTGAAAATCAACTTACTATTGAAGTATGGGTTTATTTCAGGATTCTTTTCATCTGTATCTATGCCCTTATGCAAGTAGCATACTTTTTAATTACTGCAACTTTGTGGTATGTTTGAAATTGTAAAGTGTGAGTCTTCCAAAATTGTTCTTGCATTTCAAGATGGTTTTGGCCATTTGGGGAACCTCATAATTTCATAATCAACTTGAAAAACAGCTTTACTTATCTGCAAAACAAAAAAAAAGGCAGTTAGGAATTTAATAGTGGTTGCATTGAATGTATAGATAATCTGAGTAGTATTGTCATCTTAACAATATTAAGTCTTTTAATCCATGAGCATGGGATGTCTTTCAAGTTGTTTAGATGCTCTTTGATTTATTTTAACAGTGTCTGATAGCTTTTAGCGTACAAGTCTTAACAGTTCATTGGCTAAATTTTCATACTGATGAATTTAAAAATAAAATTGTTGTGTGTGTGTGTGTGTGTAGATTATTTAGGATTTTCAGTATATACGATGATGTTATCTGTGAATAGAGATTGTTTTATTGCTCTTTTTTTAATTTGGATGCTTTTTTTTCCTTATCTAATTGTTCTGATTAGAATTCCAGGATAATGTTAAATAGAAATGCCAAGAATAAACATTTTGTCTTGGTCTTAGGGAGAGAATGGAAATCTTGTCTTATTCCTGATATTTGGACAAAATATTTTGGTCTTTTACCATGGATGACCTTTAACAAGTTAAGAAAATTCCCTTCTTTCAAAAAAAGTTTTCATTTTTTAAATTAAGAAAGGGAACTGGATTATATGAAATGCTTTTGTTTTACATCCACTGAGAACACATGTTTTATCCCCTTTATACTCTGTATATGGTATACTAAATTGATGGGTTTCCATATGTTGAACCAATTTTTTTTCCTGAAATAAATTTTACTTTGTCGTGATGTATACGCTTTTTAATATATTGCTGGATTTGTTTATAGCATTTTTGATGATGTTTGCACCTACATTTATAAAAGATATTGGTCTACAGTGTTTGTTTTCTTGTGGCATCTTTGTTTCATTTTGGTATTAAAGTAATGCTAGAATAAAGTAGAGAGCTCCCTAATCCTTTCCTTTATTTTCTTTCTTCCTTTTTGTTTTATTTTATTTTGAAACAGTATTAGAAAGACTTTACTAATTCTCTTTAAACATTTCATAGAATTTACCTGTGAAACAAACTTGCACTGTACTTTTCTTTGTTGAATTGTTTTGTTTTGTTTTTGATTCCTGATTCAGTCATTTTACTTCCTGTAAAGTTAATTCAGATATCGACTATCTTCACTTGTGTCAGCTTGTGTGTTTCTAGAAATTTGTCTATTTTTCTAGGTTATTTAATTTAGTGGCACACAATTGCTTATAATATTGTCTTATAACACTTTCATTATTTTTAAGGGTTGATAGTAATATCCCAAATTGTATTCCTGTTTTTAATAATTTGAGTCCTCGCTCTACTTTTCTTGGTCAGTCTAGCTAAAGATTTGTCAATTTTTTTGATCTCTTCAAAGGCCCAACTTTTGGTTTCATTGATTCTGTTGTTTGTTGTGTATGTTCTGTCTCATTTATGTATTATCTCATATCTTTTACTTCTTTTTTTCTTTTGATTTAGGTTTAGTTTCCTCTTCGTTTTCTATCTTCATAAAGTATTTGTTTAGATTATTGATTTGTAATCCTTCTGCTCTTTGGAGGCATTAACAGCTGTAAATTTCACTAAGAACACGATTTTCACTGCATTGCATTACGTTTTAGTATGCTGTGCTTTCATTAACCTCAATATAATTTAAATTTCCCTTGTGATTTCTTCTTTGATCTATTATTTGTTTAAATTAAGTGTTCTTTAATTTCCACATACTTGTGTATTTTCCAGATTTCTTTCTGTTATTGATTTTAAGATTCATTTCTTTTGGTTGAAGAAGGTATATGCTATGATTTTAATCTATTAAAAGTGATTGAGACATATTTTGTGGCTTAACCTATGGTAATAACTGATAAGTTCCAAGTCAGATGAAATAAAGGCAAGCGCTTTATCTGGTCCTTCAGGGAGCCATTGGCCAGGTCAAACTAAATCACCTGATCTCTCATGTGTTAGGTACATATCAGAAATGAAGGCTGTCCTCAAGCTGCCACAAAACTGGAAGTGGAGAATGATACAAGAGTAAGTCAAATCACCACAAACCTCTCTTATCAACAGTCAGCTATTTTCCTTGATTTAGAGTTTTTCTCATTATTGTAAGCTTTTGATTAGACTCCAGATTTCTAAAAAAAGGTGATTCTGACAGTTTTTACGTCTGTTCATTGCTTTTGTGGAAAGATGGACTTTCGGAATTTTCTCCTTTACCATTTCTACTAATGTCATCCTGTTTTTCAGTACTTTCGAGAATTTTTTTTTTTTTTTTTTTTTTTTTTTACAATTTGAAGTCAAATTTATCAATTTTTCCTTTTATGTTTCTTTTAAGTTTTGGCTTTTATGCACATTTAGAAATCTGTGACTACCTTAAAGTAATGAAGATATTATCCTACTCTTTCTTTAAGACAACTTGTAATTTTAGTTTCCATGTTAGAATCTATGGTCTAACTCAATCTATGATCTTCAGTTAATGTGCCCCATTGCTTTTTTGTTTCTTCATTCTACTATCTTTAAATTAATTGTGTATTATATACTATTTTATGTATTGTATATCTACTTCTGGAATATTAGTTACAGGTCCATATTTTGTGTTTTCAGTGTATTCTATAGGGAAGAACTTCTGAGATTATTTTCACTTTGTTCTTTTATGTTTAAGTTTTAGCCTTTCTGTGCTCTCAGAAATCTGTGACTACCATAAAGTGACAAAGATATTCTAATACTCTTTGTTTAAGTCAACTTAATTTTAGTTTATAAGAATCTATGGTCTGTCTTGAGTTAATGTGCCCTATTGCTTTTTCTCCCCCTCATTTTTTTGTTAAATTAATTGACATTCTATTTCCAATATCAGAAAAAAGCTTTTTGATGTGTTCCATCCAAACTTAGAGTTAGTTAATGTGGGATAGCTGATTCAAGAGTAGATACCACTTTTTAAAACTTTAATAATTTATTTTTTTAGGTCCTGTTTCCCCATACAAGGCTACGTTTATATTTGCTGGTAGATATAATCCCACCTCACCTCCCTAAGGAAACCTAGCCAATTAGTATTGAAAAAATTGGCTTTCTCATATCTTAATTCTAAGCAAAAATTTTCCACGTATCTAGTTATGATTTAAGTAACATAACTTGAAATGTAATATTGGTCACAACTCTCACATTATTACCTTACTTGTGAAAGGGCATTTGCTATGATTGATACCTAAGGACAATGTTATATTTAAAATTCAATACTGCTTTATTTTAAATATAAAATTTAATACTGTTTTATTTTAAATATAAAATATATTTAATTAATTATAAAAATATAAAAATATTTTAAATATAAAATAAAACAGTATTAAATTTTATATATAAAAATAATGTTATATTTAAGAGAGAATTGGAAATGGGAGAATATGCTATTTAATTATTCCAAAGTTTTTTTAAAATCCAATACCAGTATTGGCCATCATTCTAATATATCTGTTTAATTTCTCATTATACCTGGACACACATAGTATAAAACAATGATTAAGATTCTGAGTTTTGAAGTTAAATAAATACAGATTAGAATGAAATTATAGCTTTTATCAATTTTATGGCTTTGACAAATTATTTTATATTTCTAATAATACTTTTCTATCTATATGTTGATAATTAATACTCATATATATTATAATTATATAATTAGATTATGTATATAAACTTTTAGTACATTTGCAACCATATAGCAGAGACTTAATAATTTATATCAATTTTGATCCTTTACAGCCTTGAGTTTAACATTTTACCTCAGTAAAGACACTTGAAACAAGATCTATTTCTAATAACAATGTTTTAGTTTGTTTAAAAATAGGGCGTGGTGGCTCACGCCTGTAATCCCAGCACTTTGGGAGGCCAAGTCGGGTGGATCATGGTCAGGAGTTTGAGGCCAGCCTTGCCAACATGGTGAAACCCCGTCTCTACTAAAAATACAAAAATTAGCTGAGTGCGGTGGCACATGCCTGTAATCCCAGCTACTCAGGAGGCTGAGGCAGGAGAATCGTTTGAATCCAGGTGGCAGAGGTTTCAGTGAGCCGAGATCGTGTCATTGCACTCCAGCATGGGCAACAGAGCAAGACTCCATCTCCAAAAAAAAAAAAGGCCAAAAATTCTAATTATTATTATTCAGTAGGAGAGGAATAAATAAAATGATGTAAAAATTGGCTTTTTTTCAGACATGGAAATAACTTCTGGTGTACACACACAAATACAAGCAAACAAACAAAATCAGCCTTGTTTCTATTGCTAACAAATCGATACTCTAGAGATTTCAATAAAGAAAATTTATTATAAAAAATAAATAAAGGCATTTGGCAAAATGCCAAATTTGTTCATTTGGTGCATTTGTATTAATTGCTATGTCACACAAAAATTCAGTAGAAAAACTAGAAAACTCTTTAAGATAAATAACCTGTCTCGTGTACTTGACTTCAGTTCTGACCTTGATTTTTAAAATATACTTCTCATATATTTATATGGGATATTGATAGTGAAACTGTCCTTGATTTTTTAAATATATTTCTCATATATTCATATGTGATATTGATGGTGAAACTGTCAATAGTTCACACAGCTTTTGTAATCCAAATGTGATTTTCTAAACAGATATCGACTGTCATTTCCAGTATTTGGTGGCAAAGCAAACATGATCTGATAGAATTTGTATTCCTAAAACACTAATGAGTATATTGTGAGGAAATTATCAGCAAGAGCATATTTGTGGCTATGATCTTCCAGACCCCTTTAAATTAAGTGTTTTAAAATGAGACGCCCAAATTTGCAATGTTAAGTTATGATTAGCCCCATCTCCCAACTATAGTCGAATACACATGGGAAAATCATGGGATGCTGATTACAACACCTGGTGACCAGCTCAAGCGGTCTGCAGCTAATAGGAGTTATTGGGACCCGCCTGACAGCTGCCAATTTGAAAGTGTACTTTACTTCAAACCTACCATTAATTTAGCGGAAGTAGAGTAGTGAAGTACAACTAAACACGACCGCTGCCAGAGTCCATCACTGTGAATTTGACAAAGAACTTTTAAGAGGGATATTCTTATTCCCCAAACAAAAGAACAAAGAGAAACCGTTATCTTCAAGGATAAGAGTTACGGACCATTTAACTTTATGAATAATATGGGTTTTTTTTAACTTTTATTTTAGGCTCGGAGGTACATGTGAAGGTTCATTACATAGGTGAATTCGTGTCATGTGGGTTTGTTGTACAGATTATTTAATCACCCAGATATTAAGCCCAGTATGCAATGGTTATCTATTCTGTTCTCTCCCTCCTCTGAAAGCCTCCACCCTCAAGTAGATTCCAGTGCCTATTGCTCCCTTCTTTGTGTGCATCAGTTCTCATCCTTTAGTGAAAATATGTGGTATTTGGTTTTCTGTTCTTGGGTTAGTTTGCTAAGGATAATAGCCCCCAGCTCCATTCATGTTCCCACAGAAGACATAATTTTGTTCTTTTTTATGGCTGTATGGTATCCCATGGTATAGATACACCATATTTTCTTTATCTAGACCACCATTTATAGATACTTAGGTTTATTCCATGTCTGTGCTGTTGTTAATGGTGCTGCAATTAACCTTAGTGTTCACGTCTTTATGGTACAGTGGTTTATATTCTTCTGGGTATACACCTAGTAATGGGATTGCTGGGTTGCATGGTAGTTCTGCTTTCAGCTCTTTGAGATTTGAGAAATTAGCATTACTGCTTTCCATAATGGTTGAACTAATATACACTGCCTCCAACAGTGTGTAAGTGTTCCCGTTCCTCTGCAACCTTGTCTGTTTTTTTTTTTTTTTTTTTTTTTTTTTGAGACGGAGTCTCACTCTGTCGCCCATACTGGAGTGCAGTGGTGCCATCTCTGCTCACTGCAAACTCCGCCTCCTGGTTCAAGAGATTCTCCTGCCTCAGCCTCCCGAGTAGCTGGGGTTACAACCGCGTGCCACCACGCCTGGCTAATTTCTGTATTTTTAGTAAAGACGGGATTTCACCATGTTGGCCAGGATGGTCTCAATCTCCTGACCTCATGATCCGCCGGCCCCAGCCTCCCAAAGTGCTGGGATTACAGGCTTGAGCCACCGCACCCGGCCCATCTGTTTTTGTTGTTGTTGTTTCTTGTTTGTTTTTATTTGTTTTTTTGTTTGTTTTTACTTTTTAATAATAGCTCTTACTGGTGTGAGATGCTATCACATTATGATTCTGATTTGTATTTCTCTAATTATCAGTGATATTGAACTTTTTTTCATATATTTGTTGGCCACATGTATGTCTTCTTTTGAAAAGTCTAGAAGTTAAAGCAGAAATCAAGAAGTGTTTTGGAACCCATGAGAACAAAAATAAAAGCAGTATCTCTGGAAACAGCTAAGGCACTGTTAACAGGGAAACTTACAACACTAAATGCTCACGTCAAAAACTTAGAAAGATCACAAATTAACAACCTAACATCATAACTGAAAGAGCAAGACTTGCTAGAGCAAGTCAACCCCAAAGCTAGCAGAAGTTAATATATAACCAAAATCAGGGATGAACTGAAGGAAATCTAGACACACACACAAAGAAACATTCAAAAGATCACTAAAATCTATGAATTCATTTTTTTAAAAAATTAATAAGATAGGTTGGCTAGCTAGACTAATAAAGAAGAAAAGAGAGAAGACATAAATAAACACAATTAGAAATGATGAAGAAAATGTTATTACTGACCCCACAGAAATAAAAATAACCATCAGAAACTACTACGAACACCTCGATGTTTTATTTTCAATTGCAATAAAAGCATCTGAGAACTACATATGGGCTTATATCCCTGGGAGCATATATTTTACATTACCTTCTTGCTGATCAACCTAGAAATGGGCTGTTTCTATTTTTCCAATAAGTTTAGATGTTGCTTTCAACTTCTTACATAAATGAAATTTTCACAAGTCAAATAGAATTAGATAACATGAGATATTCATCACCATTTGATGCACTCCAAAGTTATGTCAAATTGAATATACTTTTCTGCTCTAGGTCAAATCTAATTATTAAGATTTGCAGCTATATAAGTATGTAAAGAAAATTTATTATTTTTTTAAATAGCAAACTTAAAATATACTTTCACATTTAAGCAGGTCTCTCACTAAATATAAATTGTGGACAGTGAGAAGTTTTATTTATATATTACTAAAATAATAAAGGGAAACTGCAAATCACTTTTAGTCAAACAGTCCATCCATTAGTTTTAATCCTCTCTCTAAATAAAACTAGGAAATATTTTTGTAGGAAAATACCTCCTTCTATTTGAAACACACTTCTAAGTATATTTTTTTATGTTCAAATAATGCAAAACATAGAGGAAATGAGCTGTTTTACATGATATTCTAAATATGACCCTTAACGTTTGTAGAAGGCAGAATAGTACTTAAGTTATGCCATAATGAGGGGCTGAGAAATAGGTTGTTTCATTGAATAGAATGTGCCAGCAGTAAAATAAAACAAATAAAATCAAACAAACATATAAAAACAACCCAATGAGCTTCAGGAAGAATTGCAAATTAACAAACTATTCTTTTCTGCTTTCTGTGTGTGTGTGTTTTTAATTCTTCTGGTATTTCTCCCATTTTATTTTGCTCTTAATAAATCTTTTAAAATTTATCATAGAGTTTAAAATGGTTTGCTTAACTTTTGAGTCTAGGAAGGTTTACCGCAATTAATTGTCAATATTCTTTTATTGCACAAGTTCTAACTCGAGAGGAATTCATATGTAACAGTTAATCACTTTATTCTGGATTAAGGAATAATAGTTTTCTGACAGGCTCTGGATGAAATTTTTTTCAACTTGATTCCACTCTATCCCATTGAGCATAAATTAAGATGTAGAATCATTTTGTATGGATTCAGTTATGGAGGTGTACATCAAACACAAGCACTAATTTATAGAGGTGCATTCTCTAAGAAGTGCGTGTGAGCAACATAGAAAGTTCAATGCACATTTAGGCCATATTTAAACAACAAAGTAATAGAAACAAGTAATCTGGCAATAAAGAAATATTAAACAAAGAATGCTACAAATATATAATAGAAAAATCTTTACTAGTGAGAGGTGACAACGTGCTAGCAATCCTCGCTCACTCTAGGCGCCTCCTCAGGCCTCGGTGTCCACTCTAGCCGCGCTTGAGGAGCCCTTCAGCCTGCTGCTGCACTGTGGCAGACCCTCTCTGTGCTGGCCGAGGCCTGAGCCAGCTCCCTCTGCTCATGGAGAGGTGTGGAGGGAGAAGCATGGGCGGGCGCCGGGGGCTGCGCGCAGTGCTCGCGGACCAGCGCGAGCTCTGGGTGGGCGCGGGCTCGGCAGGCCCCGCACTTGTAGCAGCCGGCCGGCGCCACTGGCCCTGGGCAGTGAGGGGCTTAGCACCCGGGCCAGCAGCTGCGGAGGGTGCGCCGGATCCCTTAGCACTGCCGGCCCACCCTCACCACGCTCCAATGCTCCCCAGGCCTCAGCTGCTTCCCCACGGGGCAGGGCTCAGGACATGCAGCCCGTCATGCCCGAGCCCCCCACTACCAGTGGGCTCCGGCCTGGCCGGAGCCTCCCAGACAGCGCTGCCCCTTGCTCTGCAGCACCCAGTCCCATCTACCGCCCAATGGCTGAGGAGTGCGGGCGCATGGCGGGGGACTGGCGGGCAGCTCCACCCGTGGCCCTAGCACCGGATCCACTAGGGGAAGCCAGCTGTGCTCTTGAGTTGATTGGGGACTTGGAGAGCTTTTATGTCTAGCTGAAGGATTATATATGTACCAATCAGCACTCTGTATCTAGCTAATCTGGTGGGGACTTGGAGAACTTTTATGTCTAGCTAAAGGATTGTAAATGCATCAATCAGTGCTCTGTGTCTAGCCCAAGGTTTGTAAACACACCAATCAGCACCCTATCAAAACGGACCCATCAGCTCTCTGTAAAATGGGCCAATCAGCTCTCTGTAAAATGGGCCAATCAGTTCTCTGTAAAATGGACCAATCAGCAGGATGTGGGTGGGGGCCAGATAAGGGAATAAAAGCAGGCTGCCCTTGCCAACAGTGGCTACCTGCTTGGGTCTCCTTCAACACTGTGGCAGCTTTGTTGTTTTGCTCTTTGCAATAAATGTTGCTGCTGCTCAGTTTTTGGGTCTGCACTGCCTTTATGAGCTGCAACACTCACTGCAAAGGTTTGCAGCTTCACTCCTGAGGCCAGCCAGACCACGAACCCACCAGGAGGAATGAACAACTCCAGAGGGGAGGAACGAACGAACTCCAGATGTGCTGCCTTAAGAGCTGTAACACTCATCGCAAAGGTCTGCAGCTTCACTCCTGAAGCCAGCGAGACCATGAACCCACCAGAAGGAAGAAACTCCAAACATGTCCAAACATCAGAAGGAAAAAACTCCGGACACACCATCTTTAAGAACTGTAACACTAACAGTGAGGGTCTGCGGCTTCATTCTTGAAGTCAGTGAGCCCAAGAACCCACCAATTCTGGACACATTAGCAATACCAATTATAAATACTGTGAAGAAACATAGAAAATTATTTTTGGCTACAATGATCTGATATCCCAGGTTGCCAAGGATAATAACCTAGAAAACCATATTTTTCTCCGCTTGACCAAATTTTAGACAGACGTCTTTCTGCCTCTGAGCCCTGATTTCACTTTGTTACTTTTAAAGCAAAGCGTTCACTTTAGGACAGTTCTAATTGCAAATTCCTTCTCTGAAACTTTGAGATATAAATCTTTTTAAAAGCCCTTGCCATATTTCTCAAGGAATAAGGAAACATCCTTTTGAAATATAATTGTCAAAGAAAGTAATGCCTCTCTTTCTCTCAGTGTCTGTAGGAAAGAAGAACTAACTTATGTATGTTCCCTACTCCAAGTTGTATAACCACCTTCGGTCATGAAATTATAATATGAAATATTTGTTTCCTTTGGTTAAGGGCAAGTAACAAACATAGATGGCCTATGATTTTCCTTACTTAAGGTTGTAAAATCTCTCCAGCACTTTGTTTTAGTATTGTTCAGTTTGGACTCACTGTGGCCTTTCTCTCCTATTGTGATAGCTTTGAAAGAGGTCTTGCTTATAAAGAACGCTCTAAATTTCTTCGCCTTTTAATTTAAAAATTGTTGGAAATCTTAAGCTCAAATATTCAACAAAAAGAGTACCAAAAATTTTGGCTTTGAAGATTTAATTAAAGAGAATTTAAAAATATGTCATTAAAATTTATACTTACTAAATGAATGTAGGATGTGAAAAATATAGAAAAATCAAATGAGTATACTTTTTATTTTGAAAATTTAAAATATAAATACTTGTAGGAATAATCTTTTAATGGAGCTACTATTTAAAATTAAACTGATTTAGGGTTTTTCCCCCAGAATTATATAGAGTTGGGAAACTAATTTTGCAGTAATAAAGTTTGGTAGAATATTGAAAGTCATAAATAGTACTTATTTGATGAGTTTTGTCTTATGAAAATCTATGTAAAAGGAATTTTACATGAAGGCAAAATTCAGTATCCATGAAAACATTTGGGCTGAAATATTTACATATTTCCATGTGAAAGGAAGTAGCATTGAAAATATTAGCCTGTTGGCAAAATCTAATCAGTGCTTAAAATGTCCTGCATTAATAGCACAGACAGTATGTTTCCCGTTAAAAATAACATATGGTTTTAGCAGTAATTTCCAGTAAGCCACGTCAACCACAAAATGGATACCCACTGAAAAAAATTTTCAGATCTTTAAGCTCTTTGTAATAACAGTATGGGCAGGAAACTCTGGCCTGGGTTTTAAAAAAATTTTCAGGGCTAAAACATTTATGACTAATTAAATTCACAACCAAAACCCTAGATAACGTATTACCTTATGTCAGAGGAGAATTATAAGTTTCCAATTTAATGCTATTTTAATTCAGCTTCTGCTAAATTAGAGTTATTAAAATCTTCCGATTTATCTAAAATAGAAGATAACCTTGTTTTGTGACTCTACAGCTCTTTTGTACCCAATGTCAAATATACAATAAAACATACAGGTAAAGAGTAGAGACAGAGATTTAGAATCAATAGAAAAAGTGAACAATAAAAAATTCATATATTAGAGAAAAGGATTTTACAATGAACGTTTTAAATATGATATAGAAACAGAAGAAAAATAGATGGAAATATAGAAAATGCTACTAGAAAGTTTAAACTTTTTAAACTATTAAAATGGGCTTTCTAGAATTGAAAAAATGCAATACCTGAAATTAATATCATAATGTGTACATTTAACAGCAGTTTGGACACAGAAGAATGCTGAATTAATGAAACTAAACACAAAAACAAGATAATGGAATAACACAAAAGGAAACATAAGATAGGAAAAGGAAAGAGAGAGAGAATAGAAATGAAAAGGCAAGACTAGGTCAGAGTTAAATAAACGTGTATCTTGCGTACAGAAGAAAAGAAAGTATCAATCCACAGACTCAGCGAACATAGAATACCGCAAGCAGGATAGATTCGAAAATAACTTTTTAAAGCACATATAGTAAATGCTGAAGACCTAAGACTGGGGGAAGAAAGACAAAAAGCCCCAGTAGAAAACAAGGCACTACTTTTAATGAAGCAAAAATAGAATTGACAGCTGGAATTTCAACAGAAATAAGGAAAGATGGAAGGCAGTGTATTAACATCTTTAAATTTCTGAAAGAATGTAACTGCTAACCCAGCATTGAAAAACTAAAGCCTGTATCCTTCAAAAAGGGATAAATAAATATGTTTTTGGATAGACAAAGACTGAGGGGTTTTATTGTCAGCAGCCATGCAATACAAAATGGAAAAATTTAAATAATGACATGGATGTGCCGAAGAAAATTTTGTATCAGACAGTACTAAATCAGCAGTGCATATGCTAATTGTTAGAGTTGCTATTAAAGAGATAATAAAACAATCTATAACAAATAGAAGAAAGTAAAAATGTTTAAAGGAAGGCAAGAAATCAAAATCAAAGAAATGTAAAATATGTATCTATACAAAATGAATAATAATATCGTGTATGTTAACCTAACTACATCAGTAATTGAAGCAATTAAATTATATGTAAATGTGTAAATGGACTATGTCTTTGTGTATACATAGATATAGATATGTATTTATATAGCTATTATCCCTGTGTTAAATACTGTACGTGTTCCCAATGTTGAATTTCTTATGAGTGCTCACACACTGTGAGTTAGGGATATTACCAACATGTTAAATATGAAAAAAACAAAGTGCAAAAAGATCAAACTGTATGCCTGTCTGAGTCTTTTTGGGCTACCATAACAAAATACCATAGACCAGATACTGCTAGACCCTGTATTGAATAAGGTAGAAGTATTTTTGAAATCTATTGACTACTGTTTATTTCATGGTGTCTTTTAATTTCAGATTTAATATAATCCAAAAAGTTCAGGTTTGACAAACACTAAAACATTATTTACCATGTATATAATGTATTACAGTATATACTATATATATATAATGTGTTATATACTATATATAATATGTACACAGATACATTCATTTTAAAATTTAAAATTATATTTTGGAGAATATTTCTATATAAATAAAAAAATTTGTCCAAAGCATAGCATCAAAAAATTATGAAGATTTTGATTAATAGTACCTTTCAGATGATTACTTGAAAAGAACTTCATAATTAACCCATTCAAGGATAAAAATGTCTGTATACATTTTGAAAATATAGACTATGTACCTTCTTGACATAGGAAGAAATAAGAATGAATACAAAAATATAATATTGGAACCTTCTAACCTCAGGTTTGCTTGGGTTTCTATAGAAACCAGAGATGAAGTCAAGAGATTGCATGCATGTAACTTATTTGGTAAAGTAATTTCCAGCAACGCTGAGCAGTGTTTCCCCACTGGTCCAGTACCTCCTTTCCAAACATCATGACTTTGTGAATGTTGGCAGTTTCCAGCAGATGTCTAGCCTACCCAAAGTGAAGCATCAGAAATAACCTGGGGCAGATAAAGGAGGTTCAGCCAAACCAAGATGCTAGGTCACAGCTGGGTGAAACTAGCTACAACAAAAATAAACAAAGTAAAAGACAAGCTGTGAAATTGGCACGGAGTGAGCAAGAACTATGTGACACATCCCATAAATATGTAAATTACCACTTAGTAATTCACGCCAACTCTTTCAAGTAAAATTTATTTTAAAAAAAGTCTTTACCCTAAATGAACAATCATACATTCTTGAAAATAATCCCTGAGAATAAGATTAAATTTCCTCTTTAAATACTTTTAAGTTGTTAGAAAAAAATCTTGTGTACATTTACAAAATTTGCATCAATTTTTTGTAAGAATTTAATTGTGAAGTTTCTCTTTTCACTTTCTTAAAGAACAAAGTATAATTGAATATTAAAATGTAAATATTCTTATAGTACTGTGTATTTGAGAAATTAATACAAGGTATAGATCTGAAAAATATCACCAACTACTGGCCGGGCGCTGTGGCTCATGCCTGTAATCCTAGCACTTTGGGAGGCCTAGGTGGGTGGATCACGAGGTCAGGAGATCTAGACCATCCTGGCTAACACGGTGAAACCCCAGCTAACACGGTGAAACCCTGTGTCTACCAAAAACACGAAAAATTAGCCGGGCCTGGTGGTGGGTGCCTTTAGTCCTAGCTACTCCTACTCCGGAGGCTGAGGCAGGAGAATTGTGTGAACCCGGGAGGCGGAGCTTGCAGTGAGCCGAGATTGCGTCCCTGCATTCCAGCCTGGGGGACAGAGCGAGACTCTGTCAAAAAAAAAAAAAAAAAATTACCAACTACTATGTGTCCCTCAGAGTTACTTATTTAAACTCAGTCTCTTTTCTATACGCCTTGGTTATTCCATTCAAATAACATATACTGTAATGGTTAAGAGGGTGACTGTGAGGTTGAACTTGTTTAAAAGCTCATTTCATTATTAGAATTAAGCTTTCCATCAATTGTCTGATCCTGGATATGTCACTTAGACTCTGTGACTCAGCTTCCTTATTTAAAAATAGGGAAAATGATATCTGTTTAATGCTTGCAATGTACTTAGAACACTCATTTAAATGGTTTTGCGAATGTATTTACTCAAAGGGATTAAGTAATTTGCCCTAGATCACATCACTTCTGACTAAATCAGGGGACTAGAGCCGTGACTGTTAAACTTGCATTCCACCCCATGCCATTCCCCACAGTGCCTAACACGATGGTTTTTGTGATGTCTTTTTTCCTCTAAAATGTATTAATTCTATTATTTAATGAAAGAAAATTAGTATTTTAAATTATATAGTGGGCTCAGTAATCACTAATCAAAAAGTTTAGCTAATCACTACAGATTGATTGGTTTTGCTTTTGAGGTATTTGAACAATGTCTGGATAAATAAATGTCTTTTTTTTTTAGCATTTATTGGAAAATATGTGAAACAGCCTGCTCTTAAGGATTTATCCTGATGCTTTTAGAAGAATTGGTATATTTTAGAAGCTCAAGCCTTATCCGGTTTGGGAAATAGAGAAGACTGACAAACTGATTCTTCCAATTGATTCTCTAATACCTTTCAGTGATATGCAGCAGAAAATGGGTTTATGATGCACCGTAAGACCAGAAATCAACAATAGTAAGCCAAATAGAAAAGTCAGAGAGAGTGTCCCTGGGCACATCACTATGGAAACCAAGGAGGCTCAAGTTAGTAGTAAAGGAGAAAGAGAAAGTGCTGGACAAGAACAGAGCCCGAAACAAATTAAACCAAAACCTTGTGGTTGCAGCTGAAGCAGTATTTATAATCCCTTACAACGCATGCCTTTATTTCAAATTTCTTTTCCCATGATGGTGCTAGGCTCTATAAACAGCCATGGCCCACAAGATCAGGCATTTCAACTCAAAATCACTACTTCATCATAACAAAACTTATTTCAAGCTACATTAGGCTTCCCCAGCTGGGCTAAATATGACTGTAATATAATGTTTGTTTCTAAAATATAAGGGAGGAACTTTCATTCAGTCACCAGTGACCTGAGACTGCTGTATCTTAAAATTTCCACTTAACTTCAGGATATAAATTAGGTCCTGGTCTTCAGATTTATAAATTAGACCTTGGTTTTCTCTCTGCCTTAAGAGAATTTAGGGGGAAAGACTCAAATAATTTCAAGGAGTTTTAAAGAATACCCACCCTTGAGAAATATTTTGGGAAAGAGTGGATATCCAGAGATATTGTAAAGAGAAAAGGTTTTGATTGTTGGGCTTCAGTGTATATAAGGTCACGTTAATTCCATTTGTGGGTCTTCTACATTACTTTCGGCAAGTTTCACAATCTATATCCTAAAACCATGTATATTCTATGATTCTGTTTGTTCCAAGCAGTAAGGTATATTGATACATAATGATAAGAGATGATCAAACACTAAACTAAGTGCAAACAATAAAATATTTTAACACACTTTTAACATTTACAACTAGTGACCTAAGTATTACCTGAGGAGTATGTTGTGTCTCATTACATGTACCTGCCTATAGAATTTACATGTTTCCTTCTAACTAAATTAAATTCTTATCTTAGTTACTTGTATTTATTACTCATATCTCTCATGCTTGATCTTTTATAAAATTAATACTGGTCTAAATTTCCTTCTGATAGTATAATTTTAGGCAATCTGAGACCATCAATTGTAAGTTGTTGATTTGAGCTTCGGAAAGCTTAAGATAGTCAGAACCTCAAGTTCTTCTTGCTAAATGATATTTTTTGGCTCTGTTTTCCCACCCAAATCTCACCTTGAATTGTAAGAATTTCCATGTGTCAAGGGAAGGACTAGGTGGAGGTAATTGAATCATGGGGGCAGTTTCCCCCATGCGGTTCTCTGATAGTAAATTAGTTCTCATGAATTCTGATGGTTTTATAAGTATCTGGCATTTCCCCTGGTGGCACTCCTTCTCTCTCCTGATGCCATGTGAAGAAGGATGTGTTTGCTTCCCCTTACACCATGATTGTAAGTTTCCTGAGGCCTCCCAAGCTATGTGGAAATGTGAGTCAATTAAACCTCTTTTCTTTATAAATTACCTAGGCTTAGATAGTTCTTTATAGCAGCACTAGAATGGACACTAAGCATGTCACAAAGAATATTACATGTCAGAAAAACATGGTGATATGGATTGGCTCTGTGTCCCCATCCAAATCTCATGTTGAACTATGATCTTCAGTGTTGGAGGAGGGACACTGTGAGAGGTGATTGAATCATGGGAGTGGATTTTCCCCTTGCTGTTCTCATGATAGTGAATAAATTCTCAGAAGATCTGATGGTTGAAAAGTTTGTGGCACTTTCCTCTTTGCTCTCTCTCTCCTACTACATCATGCTAAGACATGCTTGCTCCCCCTTCACCTTCCACCATGATTGTAAGTTTCCTGAGGCCTCCCAGCCATGCTTCCTGTGCAGCTTGTGGAACTGTGAATCAACTAAGCCGTGTTTCTTCATAAATTACCCAGTCTCAGGTAGTTCTTTATAGCAGTATGAGAACAGACTAATAGATAAAATTGGCACCACAGAAGTGGGGGCATTGCTGCAAGAATACCTTAAAACTACTTTTAAACTTGATAATGGGCAGAGGTTAAAACAGTTTGGAGGGATCAGAAGACGACAGGAAGATGTGGGAAAGTTTGGAACTGCTTAGAGACTTGTCGAATGGTTCTGATGAAAATGCTGATAATCATATTGACAGTGAAGTCCAGGCTGAGGTGGCCTCAGATGGAGATGAGAAACTTATTGGGATCAGGAGTAAAGGTCACTCTTGTTATGCTTTAGCAAAGAGACTGGAAGCATATGCCTCAGCTGTAGAGATCTGTGGAATTTGAACTTGAGATAGATGATTTAGAGTATCTGGCAGAAAAAATTTCTAAGCAGCAAAGCATTTGAGAGGTTGCCTGGCTGCTTCTAAAAGCCTATGTTCACTTGCATAAAGAAATAAATGACCTGAAACCAGAATTTATGTGTAAAGTGAAGCAAAACATTAAAGTCTGGTAAATTTGCAGTCTGACCATGAGGTAGAAAAGAAAAAAAAATTCTGGGGAGGAATTCAACACTCCAGTAAAAAAGAGCCAAATATTAATAGCCATGATAATAGAAAAAACTGCCTCCAGGGCATTTCTGAGACCTTCGCTGTGGCAGTCCCTCCCATGACAGGCCTGGAGAGCTAGGAGAAAAAAATCATTCTCTGGGCTAGGCCCAGGGCCCTGCTGCTCTGTGCAGCCTTGGGACATGGTACCCTGCATCCCAGCCACTCCAGCTTAAGCCACGTGTAAGTGGCCAAGGCCCAGCTCTGGCCATTGCTTCAGAGGGTACAAGCCCCAAGCCTTGGTGGCTTCCACATGGTGTTTGGCCTGAAGGTACATAGAAGGCAAACGTTGAGGTCTGGGAGCCTCCACCTACAATTCAGAGGATGCAGGAAATCCCTGGATGTCTAAGCAAAACTCTGCTGCAGGAGTGGAGCCCACATTGAGAACATCTACTAGGGCAGTGCAGAGTAGAAATGTGGGGTTGGAGCCCCACAGAGTCCCCACTGGGGCACGGCCTAGTGGAGCATTGAGATCAGGGCCACCATCCTCCAGATCCCAGAATAGTAAATCCACCAGCGGTTTGTACCATGTCCCTGGAAAAGTCCCCGGCACTCAATGCCAGCCCATGAGTGCAGCCATGGGGGCTGTAACCTGCAAAGCCATAGAGGCAGATCTGCCTAAGGTCTTAGGTGCCCACCCCTTGCATCAGTGTGCCCTGGATGTAAAACATGGAGTCAAAAGAAATCATTTTGGAGCTTTAAGATTTAATGACTGCCCTGCTGGATTTCAGACTTACATGAGGCCTATATCCCCTTTGTTTTGGCCATTTTCTCCGTTTTGGAATAGGAGCATTTATCCAATGCCTGTACCCCCATTGTATCTTGGAAGTAACTAACTTGTTTTTTGATTTTACAGGCTCATAGGCGGAAGCAACTAGCCTTGTCTCAGATGAGACTGTAGATTTGGACTTTTGAGCTAATGCTGGAATGAGATAAGAGTTTGGGGGATTGTTGGAAAGACATGATTGTGTTTTGAAATTTGCAAAGGATGTGAGATTTGGAAGGGGTCAGTGGCAGAGTGGTATTGTTTGGCTCTGTGGCCCCAGCCAAATCTCATGTTGAACTATGATCATCAGAGTTGGAGGAAGGGCATGGTGGGAGGTGATTGGATCATGGGGGAAGATTTTCCCCTTGCTGTTCTCATTATAGTGAGTGAGTTCTCATGATATCTGATCCTTTACAAGTGTGTCGCACTTTCCCTTTTTCTCTCTGTCTCCTACTTCACCATGATAAGATGTACTTGCTCTCACTTCACCTTCTACCTTAATCCTAAATTTCCTGAGGTCTGTCCAGCCATGCTTCCTGTACAGCCTATGGAACTGTGAGTCAATTAAACCTCTTTTCTTCAAAATTAGCCAGTCTCAGTTCTTTTTAGTGTGTGAGAATGAACTAATGCAATTAGACAGCAAATGTTTCTGCTCTTCTATGCCTGAAGAAAAGGGGATGTCCCATAATCTAAATAAATATGAAGAGGACTTTGCTTTCCATGTTACCCTGGAATCTCTGTGGACCACTGATAACTTACCTCACAATACAATACTCCAAACTGTTACATACTCAGTAATGCCTTCAAATTGGAGTCATTTATAAACTAATGCGTCATGCAATTTAAGAAACAATAATAGAAAATATTGTTGTTTTGGAAAAGCCGTTTCTTTTCTTTTTGGGCTGTCTACACTAAATATTTATTGGAACCAGTGACATATAAAAGACTGGTACTTAGATGTGATCTGTTTCAGTCTTCTTATGATTTAGATGTAAAATGAATTTAACATAAGTATTCAAGGTTTTTGAGCTATTTTTCAGAATCCTATTGAGATGGTATTGGGCTTCTGAATTCTCTCTGTTGCAAGCTATCTTGTTATATTAGTTTCAAAAATAAAAAGAGAGGCCTGTAATCCCAGCACTTTGGGAGGCCAAGGTGGGTGGATCACAAGGTCAGATTGAGACCATCTTGGCTAACACACGGTGAAACCCCGTCTCCACTAAAAATACACACACAAAAAAATAGCTGGGTGTGGTGGTGGGCATCTGTAGTCCCAGCTACTCAGGAGGCTGAGGCAGGAGACTGGTGTGAACCTGGGAGGCGGAGCTTGCAGTGAGCCAAGGTAGCGCCACTGCACTCCAGCCTGGGTGACAGAGCAAGACTCCATCTCAAAGAGATAAATTAAATTAAATTAAATTAAATAAATAAAAAGAGAGAAACACTAAGTGAAAACATAAGAAATACCATGGCTCCAATGCTTGCTGAGATTTCTGTTTTTGTTCTGTTCAGTGAGCCTTGTCATAAATGTATACGTGTGTGTGTGTCAGGGGGGATCTCCAGGTATGAGAAACCAGAGATATATCCTTTCTAGAGAGATAATCTATATAGGCATGCATATAAACAAAACAGAGACCTTTGTATGTCATATTAAATTTCAACATACTCTGGTGGGTTATATATTGTTCTTTTATAGATCTCTCAATGAAAAAGTAAACTGAGGAGACAATGATTTATGAGAAAATAATTCTACATTCAGGACTTGCCATGCTATAGAGCTACCAGGGTTTTAAAAGGGTATTTATTGATTTATTAACCTATTGAAGGACATATAGTTGCTTCCAGTTTGGTGCAACTATGAATAAAGCTGGTATATATTCATATGTAGGTTTTTGCATGAACATAAGTTTTCAAATAAATTGGGTAATGCCTATAGTACTGCTGGATTGTATGGTAGGACTGTGTTTAGCTTTGTAAGAAACTGCAAAACTTTCTTCTAAAATGGCAGTAACATTTTGCATTCCCTTCATAGACAGTCATGTCATCTGTGAACAAAGATTGTTTTATTTCTTCCATCCCAATATGCATATATTTGCTTTTTTGGTCTTCTTGCATAATCAAGGACAGGGGTTCCCAAGATGGTAATGATCTGTGGCCTGTTAGGAACATGACCACACAGCAGGAGGTGAGTTGTGGGTGAGCGAGCATTACTGCTTGATCTCTGCCTCCTGTCAGATCAGTGGTGGCATTAGATTCTCACAGAAGCACAAACCCTATTGTGAACTGCACATGTGAGCTGTTTTAGTCCGCTCTCACACTGTTATAAAGATACTACCTGAGACTGGGTAGTTTATAAACAAAAAGGTTTAAGTAATTCACAGTTCTGCATTGCTGGGGAGGCCTCAGGAAATTTACAATCATGGCAAAAGGCAAAGCAGAAGCAAGGCACGTCTTACAAGGCAGCAGGAGAGAGAGAGGATGCAGGGGAAACTGCTACTTTTAAACCATGAGATCTTGTGAGAACTCCCTCACTATTAGGAGAATAGCATGAGGAAATCTACCCCCATGATCCAATCACCTCCTACCAGGTCTCTCCCTTAACATGTGGGGATTACAATTTGAATTGAGATTTGGGTGGCAACACAGTGCTAAACCATATCATGAGGTTTTGCACTCCTTATGAGAATCTAACACCTGATGATCTGAGGTGGAACAGTTTCATCCCCAAAGCATTTCCCCCAGCACTGTCTGTGGAAAAACTGTCTTCCACAAGATCAGTCCTTGGTGCCAAAAGGTTAAGGACTGCTGATCTAGGACTTCAAGTATGATATTGAATAGGAGAAAAGCATACAATGTCTCAAAATTAATTATTATGTTAGCTGTTGGCTTCTTGCTTTTTTTTCTTAAGAGGTTCTTTATCAAGTAGAAAAAGCTTGTTTCTATCCCTAATTTGCCGAGGGTTTTAATCAACTATGGATGATATTTTTAAGTGCTTTTTCTGCATGAATTTATATAATCATATAATTTTTTTTCTTTATCCCTTTGAAATGGTAGGCTACATCAATTAATTTTTGAATATGAAACCTACCTTACATAAATGAAATAAATCCAACTTGTTTGTGGTATACAAATTTTCTATAGATTTTTTGATATGATATATTATGATTGATATGTTAATATTGGATGAACATTTTTGCATATATATTTATTAGAGCCATTGCTCTATAGATTTCCTCTTTTGTAATACCTTTATCTAGTTTTGGATAGGATAATGCTGGCCTTATAAGAATAAGTAGAAAGTGCTATTTCTGCTTGTGTGTTTTGGGAGTTAATTTGGAGAATAGGTATCATTTCTTATTTAAATATTTTGTAGAATTTACCACTGAAATTTGGAGTTGTTGTTTTATTTATTGGAAAGTTATAATTATTCATTCAATTGCTATAATACATATAGATCTTCCTGGTTATTGATGTTTCCTTGTGTGAGTTTTTATAGTTTGTGTCCTTCAAGAATTTTTATTTCATCTACATTACAAATATATGGGCATATATTTGTGGAAATCATTCCTTTCTTAACCTTTTAAAGTCCACAGGATCAATAGTGATGTCCCTTCTTTGTTTTGATGTAGACAATTTGTTTCTTCTCTCTTCTTTTTGTCAAATTGATTAATTTCTGTATAGATATACCAATTTTATTCATCTTTTTCAATAACCATTTTAGGTTTTGTTAATGTTCTTTATGATTTTTTTTGAATTCAATTTTATTGATGTCTGCTCCTATTAAGTATTTTGTTATTTTCTACTTGAACTAGGCTTAAATTTTTTTTTTTTTTATAGTTTTATATAATTAAAACTTAGGTCAAGAAGAAATTGTCTGATTTTATTTTGGCTCCAACTCTGAGCATTTGAATTGAATGGCTAAGGCTGTTTTAACCAAGCTAAATTTGACATAGGTAACTTTGCCTAATGCTCCTTAACAACCTGATGGAAAATAATATGTATAGCAACTTAGGCTAAACATTTCATAATTTTATCTGAATAAAGTAAGGTTGTTGTCATGCATCTTTGCAGTTTGGCATTAGTCTCCATATCTTCTTACCCAGTGTGTGCCTCTAGTCCCTTAATTCTTTCATTTCTAGATTATGCTCAGAGGTCTTCAGAGTTAAGCCATGCTTTGGGTTAAATTGCTTATTTGCCAGCAAAAGTACATACTTAAAAAAAAAGAAGAAGATGAAGAGGAGGGGCAATATGTTAGAGGAGAACACTCCAAAGATTGCTCCCCCAAAGAAGGCCTAGGTTCAAACCAAATAAAACTACCTCTTGATATATTATAAATAAACTGTTAAAGATCAAAACAAAAAGTCAGTCCTGAAAACAACAAGATAAAACAAACAAATAACATCAATTTGAATAACCATTCATAAAATACCTTCACAAGAGCTCCAAAAAACCCAGTGAGAGATCCCATTTCCTGGAGTTAGCATAATAAGAAAAGATTCATTAAAGAGGGTCTAAAGAAGAGTTTTACATTAACCATATCACTTCTTCCACAACCATAGGCAGCATAGCACAAAGGAAGATACCATTTGCTTAAAGGAAGCAAAATAAAGTAAGTATAGGACTTTGCCTTGCAACTAAGTACTGTACCCACCCCACTGAAACCCAGCAATGAGCAGATTCCATGGCCCCTGACACCAGAAGGTATCCACATTTGGGGGATCTTGACCTGGCCTAATACCAAACAGGAATCCATGGCCCTGGCTAGATGGACTGGAGATCTATCACACATCACTGCTGGTTAACTACAGCAACCTAAAGCCTTGCATAAGCCATGGTAGAGAACAGGCTGCAGCAGCTGCAGGCCTTAGGTGTGCCACAGTGCTACGTTGTTCTCTGTAGTCATAAACTTTGTGTCTAACCCAGTGCTTTGTCAGCCTCAGTGGCCAAAGGATTCCAGCGCAGTAGTCCTCAGCTTAGGACATCCCCTACTGCTGCAATGGCTGAAGCAATTTGCAGGCTTGAATGCCTAATCAACCAACTTGCATGAAATGTCTGAACAGGTTTACTGCTGAAGAAAGATCCCAACAAAGCCAGAGTAGGAAGACTGGATTAGGTACCTATGTCAATGTGCAGACATTGACACACTGCCACAATGATCCAGATTAATTTTAAAAACATGATGTCACTAAGTAGACAAAAGAAGTTGTCAGTGACTGACCCTGAATGGGCAATGAGAGAGCACCTTGATGAATAATTCAAAATAGCAGCTTTAAGGAGGCCCAGCAAATTTCATTCAAAATACAAGGAAATATTTGAGATATTTATCAGATAAATTTAACAGAAAGATTGACATATTTAAAAAAAAAATTAAACAAATCCTGGAACTAAAAAATACAATAAAATAAATTTCAAAAGAGAGCATAAACAACAGAATTGATCAAGTAGAGGAAACAATCTGTGAACTTGAAGGTAGGTTAATTGAAAATATACACTCAAAGGAGAAAAAAGAAAAATGAATACAAAGTAATGAAAAAAACTTACGAGATTTATGAGACAAAGTCAAAAGTGCAAATGAATAAGTAATTGATGTTCAAGAGTGTTTTGAAAAAGGAAAAAGGATAGAAAATTTATTTCAAGAAATAATAAAGGAAAAAATTCCCAAACCTAGAGGAAGATATAAATATCCAGATACAGGAAGCCTATGTCTCTAATTAGATTCCAATCAAATAAAACTTCCCCTTGATGTATTATAATTAAACTGTTAAAGATGAAAGATGAAAAGTCAATCCTGAAAACAGCAAGAGAAAACAAACAAATAACATATAAGATGGTACCAATACATCTAACATCAGAATTCTCAGCAGAAATTCTACAGATAAGGAGAGAGTAGGAAAACATATTCAGTCTAGAAAATAAAAAAGCACAAAACTACCAATAAAGAATATTACTATATCCAGCAAATCTGTTCTTCAGAAATGGAGAAATGAAGACTTTTCAGTTTAAAATACAAAACCATTAAAATAATTACAATAATTTGTTAGGAAATATACAATATAAAAAGATATAAATTGTGACATTAAAAATGCAAAATGTAGACAGGAAGAAAAGATAGAGTAGACTTTTTTCCCAATCATTTTTTTCTTATTTTTTGTAATCAAAGTTAAGTTCTTGTCAGTTAAAATAACCTGCTATAACTGTAACTTACTTTTTGAAAACCTTATGGTAACCCACCAAAAAAAGGCTATAAAAGATGCACTTGAAAAGAAACAAATTAAAGCATACTACTAGAGAAAATCATTTAATCTCAAAGGTAGATAGTAAGAGCAAAGTAAAGAAGAAAGAATCTGTAAAACAACTAGAAAAGAATAAACAAAATGGCAGTAGTAAGTCCTTACCTACTAATAATTACCCTAAATATAATTGGATTAAATTCTCCAATTAAAAGACATGGAGTTTGAGAAACATTCCAGGACATTGGTCTGGGCAAAGATTTATTTAATAAGAACTCAAAAACACATGCAACCAAAGCAAAAATGAACAAATGGGATCATATCAAGCTAGAAAAATGCACAGCAAAGGACACAATCAATAAGGAGAAGAGACAAACCTCCAAATGAGAGAAAATATTTCCAAACTACCTATCTGAAAAGGGATTAAGAACCACAATATATAAGAAGTTTGAACAACTCAATAGAAAAAATAAGTTAATTAAAAATGGACAAAAGCTCTAAAAACACATTTTTCAAAAGAAAACATGCAAATAGCAAACAGATATATACAAATGCTCAACATCACTAATTATTAGAGAAATGAAAATTAAAACCACAGTGAGATATCATCTTGTCCAAATTAAAATGGCTTTTGTCCAAAAGACAGGGAATAACAGAGGCTGATGAGGATGCGAAGAAAAGGGACCCCTCATACACTGTAGGTAGGAATGTAAACTAGTACAGCCACTATGGAGAAGGGCATGTAGGTTTTCAAAAACAAAAAAATCAAACTACCATATGATCTAGAAATATCAATGCTGGGTATATATCCAAAAGAAAGGAAATCAATATATCAAAGAGATATCAGTACTCATGTTTATTTCAGCGCCATTAACAAGATATGGAATCAACTTAAGTGTATGTTAATGAATAAATGAATTAAGAAAATGTGGTACATATACCTAATAAAATATTATACTGCTATAAAAAACAATGAGATCCTGTCATTTGCAACAGAATAGATGGAATTAGAGGACATTATTTAAGTGAAATAAGCCAGGCACTGAAAGACAAGTATCACATATTCTCACTCATATGTGCAAACAAAAAAATTTAACTCATGAAGTTAGAAAGTAGAATAATGATTAGAAAGGGTAGTGGGGAGGTAGGTGATAAAAAGGGGAAGAGGCAATGATTAATGGGCATAAAAATACAGTTTTTTGAGACAAATAAAAATGGTAATACAACACAACAAAACCTATGAGATACAGCAAAAGCAGTTCTTAGAGGAAAGTTTACGGCAATGCCTTAGTCCATTTGCTTTGCTATAAAGGAATACTGTAGGGTGAATTATTTATAAAGAAAAAAGATTCATTTAACTCATTGTTCTGTGGGATGTACAAAAACCATGGCATCAGCATCTGCTTATGGTGAGGAATTCAGGGCACTTCCACTAATGGTGAAAAATGAAAAGGAAATGCATAAGGAGCTGCATATCACATGGCAAGGCAGGAAGAGAGAGAATATGAAAGTGCCAGACCCTTTTTAACAGCTAAATCTCAAGGGAACTAAGAGTAAACACTCACTCAATCTTAGGAGAATAGCACCAACCTTTTCATGAGAGACCTGTCCCCAAGACACATCATCTCTTGCTGGGTCCCATCTTCAACATTGGGGATCAAATTTTGGAAGGGACAAAGATCCAAATAATATCAAGCAATAAATGTCTACAAAAGAAGAAGGATCTCAAATAAAATACCTAATATTGCACCTCAAGGAACTAACAAAAAAGAACAAACTAAACACAAACAGAAGAAATAATACCAGAGCATAAAAAAACATAAACTAAAGAAACAAAACTAAGAAATCAACAAAACAAAGAGCTACTTTTTGAAAAGATAAAATTGACAAACCTTTAACTAGACTACTGGAAAAAAAGAAGACACAAATAAAATCAGAATGAAGGCTGGACACGGTGGCTCACGCCTGTAATTCTAGCACTTTGGGATGCCAAGGCAGGCAGATCACTTCAGATCGGGAGTTCAATACCAGCCTGACCAACATGGAGAAACCCAGTTTCTACTAAAAATACAAAATTAGCCGGGCATGGCGGCACATGTGGTGGCCTGTATTCCCAGCTACTTGGGAGGCTGAGGGAGGAGAATCGCTTGAAGCTGGGAGGCGGAAGTTGTAGTGAACCAATATTGTGCCATTGCACTCCACCCTGGGCAACAAGAGCGAAACTCCATCTAAAAAAATTTAAAAAATAAGAATGAAAACGGTTATATTACATCTGGTATCACAGAATTACAAAGGATTGTAGGACACTATTATGAACAACTATATGCCAACAAATTGAGAACCTAGAAGAAATGGATAAATTCCCAGACGTATACAACCCACTAAATTGAATCATGAAGAATTAGAAATGCTGAACAGACCAGTAATAAGTAATTAAATTAAATCAATAATAAAAAGTCTTTCACCAAAGAAAAGCTCAGGACCTGAGGGCTTTACTTCTGAATTGTACCAGACACTTAGAGAATAATGAATATCTGTATTTATCAAACTGTTATAAAAAATTGAAGAGAAGAGAATTCTTCCAAACTCATTTATGGAGCCAAAATTATCTTGATATCAAAACCAGAGAAGACCACAACAACAACAACAACAACAACAACAAAACTTCAGCTCAATATTTCCAATGAATTATTTGCCGAAATCCTCCACAGTACACTAGCAAACCACATTCAATAGCACATTAAAAAGATCATTTACCATGATTATGTGAAATTCATCCCAGGGATATAAGAATAGTTCATATATGCAAATCAATACATGTAACACATCACATTAATCTAATTAAGGGCAAAAATCATATAATCAATAGATACAGAAAAATCAATTAATAAATTTCAGCATCCATTCATGATAAAAACTTTCATCAAACAAGGTATAGAAGGAATGAACCTCAATACATGGAAAGCCATATATGACAAACCCAGCGCTGAATGGGGAAAAGTTAAAAACATTTTTTTTAAGGTCTGGAACAAGACAAGAATGTCCACTTCTACCACTTTAATTCAAGATAGTACTGGAAATCCTAGCCAGAAAAATTAGGCAAAAAAGTAAATAAATGCCATCTAAATTTAAAAGGAGGAAGTCAAGTTATCTCTATTTTAGATGACATAATCTTATATCTGAAAACATTAAAAACTCCACAAAGTAACTTCTATAACTGAGTATATCTAGTAAACTTATGGGGTATGAAACTAACATACAAAAATCAGTAGCATTTCTACATACCAAAAACAAACTATCAGAAAAAGAAATCAAGAAAGCAATCTTATTTACAATAGAAAAAAAGGTAAGATGCCTAAGAATAAATTTAACCAAGAGAGTAAGAGATGTCTACAATGAAACCTATAAAACATAGTGAAAGACATTGAAGAAAACACAAATAAATGGAAAGATAGCTCATGTTCATTGATTGGAAGAATTATCATTATTAAAATGTTCATACTACCCAATAAGGCTACAAATTCAATGTAATCCCTACCAAAATATCAGGGATATTCTTCAAAGATATAGGAAAAAAAAACACCTTAAAATTTGTGTGGCTCCACAAAAGACTCCAAATAGCCAAATACATTTTGAGCAGAAAGAACAGAACTGGTGGTGTCACTCTAACTGACTTCAAAATATACTACAAAGCCATAGTAACCAAAGAGCATGATACTGGCATACAGACACATGGGCCAATGAAACATTGTGTCACAGAAATAAATCCATACACTTAAAGTCACCTGATTCTCAACAAAGGTGTTAATAATACACATTGGGAAATTGTCAGTCTCTTCATTAAAGGATGCTAGAAGAACTGTATATTCACATGCTGTGTGATTAAGCTAGACCCCATCTCTAGCCATATACAAAAATAAAACTCAAAGCAGATTAAAGACTTAAATGTAAGATCCAAAATAATAAAACCTCTTGAAGAAATCATAGGGGAAATGCTTAATGGCATTGCTCTGTGCAATGACTTTTTCAGATAAGATTTCAAAACCACAGACAACAAAAACAAAATTAGACAAATGAGATTACATCAAACTAAGAAAGCTTCTGTACAGCAAAGGAAACAGTCAGTAGAATGAAGATACAAACTGTAGAATAGAAGAAAATATTTGCAAGCTATGCTTATTAACCCCAAATATATAAGGAACTGAAATAACTCAATAGCAAAAACAAAGAATCCAATTTAAAAATGTTCCAAAGAACTGAATAGACATTTCTCAAAAGAAGAAATACAAATGGCCAACAAACAGGTACATGAAAAAATGCTTGACATCACTAGTCATTGGGAAAATGCTAATTAAAACCACAGTGTGATAGCACCTCACCCTAATTAGAATAACTATTGTTAAAAGGATAGAAAAATATACACAAAAACAAATGCTGGCATGAATGTGGAGAAAGAGGAACACTACAATACTCTTGGCAGGACTGTAAGTTACTACCATCATTTTGAAAAACAGTAGTTGCTCAAAAAACTAATAATAGAACTAACATATGATCTAGCAATTCCATTACTGGGTATATATCCAAAGGAAATACAATTAGTATGTAAAAGAGATGTCTTCCACCCCATGTTTCTTGCGGTTGTATTTGCAATAGCCAAGATATGGACTAAACCTAAGTGTCCATCAACAGATAAATGGATAACAAAAATATGGTGAATATACACAAGGGAGTACTGTTTAGCCATAAAAAATGAAATCTCGTCATATTTGCAACATGAATGAACCTGGAGGATGTTATGTTAAATAAATAAGCCAGGCACAGCAAAACCAAAAACGCATGATCTCATTCTTCTGTGGAATCTAAAGAAATTAATCTCATAGAGTAGAGTTAGAATAGTGATTAGCAGAGCCTGGAAAGGGAAGAAAAGAGGCACACATAGGGAGAGATTGGTCAACGGGTACAAAATTAAAATTAGGAGGAATATATTTTAGTGTTCTACTACACAGTGGGGTGACTATAGTTAACAATATTATATTATATATTTCAAAGTAGCCAGGAGAGAGAATTTGAGTGTTCTCACCACAAAGAAATAATAAATGTTTGAGGTGATGGATATACTAAACATCCTGATTTGATTATTACACAATGTATCCATATATTGAAACATCACACTGTATGCTATAAATATGTACAATTATGCATTATTTAAAATAAATACAGAAATAATTTTAAGAAGAATTCTCAGAAAAAATTGTATTATTTTTAAGTTAATTTAATTTTGTATTAATCTGATATAGCATTAGGCTATATTTCAAATAAGATTAATGGCCTCAACATTAAAAAATAATTCTAGAAAGGAAAAATAATATTTGAGCAAATTTTTTATTTTAGATGAAGAGAATTTCTGTAAAAGAACCTCTTGTTTGATATTATAGTGAAACCAGTCATCACCACTTTGAAAGTCCTTCCTAACATGTTGGGAGGCAATTCTCATGGATAGCTTTCATTTCTGTATTTCTAGCAATCAGAGGTACTGACAGTTGTTTGTTCTGGACTATCTTTGCAAGGATATTTGCCTTGGAAGATGAAAATAGTGTCTCTGAAGCAGAGGTCAATCAATCCTACCTATCATCTATCTATCTATCTATCTGTCTGTCTGTCTGTCTGTCTGTCTGTCTGTCTGTCTATCTATCTATCTATCTATCTATCTAATCAATCATCTACCTATCATCTATCTATCTAACTATCTGTTTGTCTATCTTTCTATTATCTATCTTCTCTCCATGGAAAAGTTTGCACAGGTGGTGGGAAGGTTTGTTTGCAGCTCAACAAAGGGATTAGAAAGGAGGCAACCCACTAAGAAATAGCATATGCGTCAATGGAATTACGTGTTCCTTGAAAGTCTAGTTGTGCTCATTTGTATAACATTTATTATTTATGTATAATATATACACAAATCAAGATGACTTTATCTGTAGGTAAATACGTTACATGGTTACATTTCTTAGCATGGATTAGTAACTATACGTTATTTTATATTATGGCAATTTTTTAAAGTGCTCAATAATTAGCAAAAATAATTATAAAGAAGAAAATTTTATATACATTTTGAACTTACTCATTTCTACAGAGATGTTAGCATATTGCAATTTTGAAGTTATATGCTGATTCTCCTTTAGCTTTATTTAGTTAAAAATCAATACTTTTTGGAAATCACTTTGTCTCGCAAATATCTTAATGTCTGAGCTATGTATCTCATTTAAAAGGATAATGACTTTACTTAGAATCAATTTTTATTGTCTGCCATATAATTTAGGGAAGTCTACAAACAATCTCAATTACAAAAGGTAAAAAAAGCAGCTGTGTTTTACCATGTTAGTTTTTTGACATTCAACAACTGATTCTGCAGGGCAAATTTGCATTAGCAACCAACTCAATAGGCAGAATGTTACCTGAAAACTATTTTCTTAGCATTCCACAGGGGATTATCAGCTTTGACCTAGCTATCCACCTTGTTGTTTTGCATGTAGAGCTATTCATAACTCCTCCAATTCATAAAAAGTAGAGTGTGTGTGTGTTTCTGTGTGTGTGTGTGTGTGTGTGTGTGTGTGTGTGTGATTTACATGATGCCTCTATTTTCAAAGATAGCACAAACACTTTTGGTTACAGTTTTGCTGTTGAAATGGCCCCTTTATTTTCAATTAGTCGTTTAAATCCTACAGCTGCTTTTGTAGAATTTCCTCCTTGATAATTTGATTTCTGTAAAGACATTTGAGTAGACCCCAGGGTCATTCTGCCTTACTTTTATTTCTATTTTTCTATCATTATCCTCCACCTACTTCAATACCATATTATTTTTAAACATTTATTCATACTGAGGAAATTTAAATATGTATAAACTATGTCCAATTCACAGGTACACATGGCAGATATGTGGAACTTAGTACAAGAAGACTTTTGGTCATAATTATTTTTATGTAATTGACATACTCTGTGCATTCTGTATGCCCAGGACGGTACTGCTAGTGTAATGTTTCTGAAATACAAATTGAATTGTTCTACTACTGAAAAAGCTCTGAAGAAATGACACACTAGCTGCAATGAGCATATACAGCATGTAGGTACTGGTTTCTGAATACCCTCCTCCTCCAAAGGAACAAAGCTTCCAAGCAATAAAAGGTCCTAAATTAACAAGTGTTGAAAATGAACACTGGTATTTAAGAATTTCAAAATGGAAAGAAATCTAATCCCAAAGATCACATGAAGGATGTAGAGATAAGATTCTTTCTTAAGAACTCTAAATATTTAAGGCTATGCATGGTAGAAACTCAGTGACCCAAAAAACACATCTAAGAATATTAAGAGCATTCTCACAATAGCCTGTCATGTTGACTAACATAGAGATACTTGTCTCAAAGAGAATCATAGGGTAAACTTTTGTCAAATGGACTTAACTATTTTTTTATAAATAGAAGCCCTGTATTTTAAGGGGGACATATCAGCAGAGCACCACTAGCAGTTGATGCAAAGAACCTGAGACTTTTTAAATTTTCAAAATGCTATTGGGCTTCCAAATTTCTAAGGCAGGAAGCAGTCTCATTGGGAAGACCTGGGAAAAGAAACCATTTTATTTTCTAACCTAGCAAGTACTGTCTCTGGCACTTTCAACATTCTACCTGAAAATCATCTTAGCAAGATATATAAGTACATTAAATACATATTCTGTCTTCAAAATTCATGAAGGCAAGAATTTTGCCAATATATTTACACTATTATATGACACAGGTTACGTTTCCAGCATACTGTATCAGTTTCTTTCTGAGTTTTCCACCCTCTGCTAATGCTGTGCTTGCCTTTTTTCCAGTCTTTGGCAACAGTATTTTTCATTGCTTTTACAGACACTCCATGCTGATCAGTCCCAATTTAGCTTATGATTCCTGTATGTTCTATATTTAGCTTATGATTCTATATGTTCTATATTTGGCTTATGATTCTATATATTGACTGATTAGATCTTTGGATCTGTGACAGGTAAGCTAGTGGCTCCATAGTCTGTGATGGCATTATTCACATCTGGTGGTTGATATTTTTTCACTTGCAATGACAAGGGCAATTGGGCCATCTATCTCTTCATACGTATAGCACATCATCCAGTAGACTACACTGAGCTTTGACACATGGCAGCCGTGTTCCAAGAATAGCAAGAATTTAAGTCCCTATGTGCAAGTGCTTTTACAAGCTTCTGTATGTGTGACATTTGCTTATACAAACTTGGTCAAGGCAAATAATAAGGCACTCAGTATACGAGGGAATTATTAAATGGGATATATAAAGAAAGAAATAATTCATTTGCATTTTTACAATATATGCAATTTCATAATCTACAAATACTATTTTTATTAATTTTCTGATTAAAATTTTGTTAACATTTTTTCATTTTTCTCTTACATGAAGAGTGTCATTTTACTATGACTGATTGTAAGATTTTATCTTTATCTTTGTATTTCAGCATTTTGGCTATCAAGTGTCTATCTGCAGTTATCTCTGTATTAATTCTGTTGGTGTTTGCTGAGGTTCTTGGCTTCATGGATTTAATACTTTCATGAATTTACAAAATTATTAGCCAGTATTTCTTAAATATTGTCCTGTCTCAGACATTTTCTGCTGTTCATCTAGTATTTGATTTAGATATATGTCAAATGGCTCAATCCTTTCCCACATGCTGTTAAAGCTTGCTTTCACATTTTCAATCTATTTGTAAATCCATTTGCATAATTTCTATTGCCTTGTCTTTCAGTACACAGATATTTTACTATGTCTAATAGTAATATTTTACTATTGTCTAATTTCCTATTAAACCCATTCATTAAAATGTTGGTTTCAGGTATTGCATATTTTCAGGTTTAGAATTTTAATTTTATACATTTTTTTGACAGTTTTCATTATTCTCCTGACATTTTCCACCATGTGGAAACTCTGACCTCTTAGTCCTCAGCCCATTAAATTAGCGTCCTCCTACTTGAGCTCTTACCCTCCATTAGCTTTGTGGACTGTGGAGTTCCTTTAAGGGAAAAGTAAGATAAATGTATATTTCTGTGTTCCCCTGGTTTCAAGAGCCATTTCACCTCCAGTTTCTGCCTGCTTTCTTTGCTTCCCAGTGTCTTCAAAGAGTTGTTAGTGCATTTGATTCTTTTCCAAAGTTTATACTTGTTAGAGGCAGAAGGGTAAATCTGATGTAAGGTTCTTTTGGAAACTACAAGGTTGGGGACGAATGTATTTAATTTCTACCAAATTATGGAATATTAATTTATTGCATTTAACTGATATAAATAAATCTTATAGGAAAATGTTGGCCCATTTTATAGGGGAATGTGATGGTTAAGCCCATCTTCATTGGGCTACAGATGCCCAGATATCTGTTTTAAATATTATTTCTGAATGTGCCTGTGAGGGTGTTTTTAGGAGATATCAACATTTTAATTGATGGAGTAAGTAAAATAGATTGCCCTCCCTAAGGTAAGTGGGCATCTTTTAATCTTTTGAAGGCCAGGGATAGAACAAAAAAGTGGAAGAAGGCAGAATTCTGTCTCTCTGCTGGAATGCATAACCTGAGACATCAGTCTCCTTCTGCCCTTGGACTAAGACTTACACTATCAGTGATCCTGCTTCACAAGCATTCAGACTCAGACTGGAATTTAAACCACTGGCTTTCCTGGGACTCCAATTTGCAGATGATAGATAGCAGAAATTCTCAACCCCCATAATTGTGTGAAACAACTCCTTATAATAAGTTGTGAAGTTTATTCTTTCTCTCTCTCTCTCTTCTCTCTCTCTCTCTATGTATATATTCCTATCATTAAATGTTGCTAAATTTTTTTGTAGCAAGAATTTATGAATTTACATTATTCAATAGCGGCATAATGACAGTTTCACCACATGCTCATTACATTAAATATTGTCATTACATTACTCTTTTCAGAGATGGTAGATTAAATTATCATTGTATATAAAAATTGGTTTGATGTTCAATTTTATTTATTTTATTATTAATAACGTGAGGCTGCACTAGCCTTCATTTTCTATGGATTGTCATTTGGCTAGTAGGTTTTCTGAGATAGTAAAAACTGATTGGCCAAACCAGTTATTTCATTCATATATTTGTGTTGGAAAAATCATGTAGTTTTTATCTTGTCAAAATTGTAAAATTTTCATAATCAGCCCAGCTGACAGCATTTCAGCTTGGGATTCTAAGAAGGCATTTTATGGTGGGAAATCATTCAGCACTTCTAACCTGATAGCTGCCATTAGGTCATATGATTGGAACAAAAAAGTGACAGAGTGATGAAGCAAGACCAAAGCTGCTAAAATAGTTACTCATATTTCCACACCTGGTTAAACACAGTAAAATGGAAGCAATGCTTTTGATAGAAAGTGTGCAAAAAAGAAGACATAATGTGACATTTTAACTACAAGATAGGGTTGAATTTGCAGAGGACAGTTATTTTTCTCATGAATTATACTTCACATTTGGTTAGTTGCCAGTATATTACAGGAAGCTTTAGGTTGCAGAATACGGATCAGGGAAATGAGCACAGTTCTAGGTAAAAGCAGCTGAAATAATATTAAAGTAACTCTTTATCCTTAGTTTCATTAACATTAAATTGTAATTACTTTAATTCAATGACAAAATACTGAACGCCCATGTGTCCAGCATTTTTGCCCAGAGGTTTTCTGTGTGTGTCTTAATTCAATCTACACAATTGGGTAATTACTCTTATCACTATTATTAGTGTCTATGTGCAAGGAAAGAAACTGAGGCCCTAAAGTGCATAGTCACCACAGTCACACAGATGATGTAAGTTCAGGATTGCGTCTTGGATCAGTAGCTTTTAAATTAGAAACCAATAACAATTTTATTGTGTATCACTAATAAAAATATATAGAAATACAACTCTGTAGATGTAGACCGAAGCTGTTCCACATTTTGGTATGTGGCTGTCCTTGAACTTTTCCCATATGTATGTATGTATAATTATATTAATTATATGAATGTGTCCCCTTCAAAATTCAGGTGGTGCCAAATTGATAGTATTAAGAGATGGGGCTTTTTGTTTTTTTTTTTTTTTTTTTTTTTTGAGACAGAG
This sequence comes from Pan troglodytes, assembly GCF_028858775.2. Lineage (NCBI taxonomy): Eukaryota > Metazoa > Chordata > Mammalia > Primates > Hominidae > Pan > Pan troglodytes. The sequence goes on along the minus strand of NC_072407.2, from coordinate 42,270,343 downwards.
TCTCACTTCTGTCACCAGGCTGGAGTGCAGTGGCTCGATCTCAGCTCACTGCAACCTCTGCCTCCCAGGTTCAAGTGATTTTCCTGCCTCAGCCTCCCAAGTAGCTGGGACTACAGGTGCATGCCACCATGCCCAGATAATTTTTTTTTGTTGTTGTATTTTTAGTAGATGGGATTTCACCATGTTGGCCAGGATGGTCTCGATCTCTTGGCCTTGTGATCCACCTGCCTCGGCCTTCCAAAGTGTGTGAGCCCTGCGCCCAGCTGAGGTGGGGCTTTTAAGACATGATTAGGCCAACAGCACTCCTACATTGCGAATGAGATTAAAGCCCTTATAAATGAGGCTTCATGCAGCATTCAGTTTAGTTTGTTCTTCCACCTGCCTCTTGAAGGCACAGCATTTCTCCCCTCAGAATAATGCAGCCTTTACAAGATAAGCAAATCTCCTGCAGGCACATTGATCTTGGACTTCCCAGCCCCCAGAACAGTGAGATGTAAATGCCTGTTTTTTATAAATAACCAAGTCTCATATTAAGTATTTTGTAATAGCAGCACAAACGGATGAAGGCCATTTACATAGATATGTATAACTTAAATGTGTATATGCATTTGTAAATTAATGATGGCAGTGGCAGCAAGTTGGAGCAGCAGTAATGAAGACACCAGATGCAGCAGGAAGGTGTAGCCAGGACTGAGTGCTCCATGGAGCAGTCAGGGTCTGGAAACATGTGGGAACCCTGCCGCCTATTGAGTTGGTGGGATGGGAGCCCCATGCTCCCGGGTACAGCTGAAGCCAGCTAGCTGCAGTTCCAGACTTGGGCATCCCTGCACTCTTAGGGGCTCAGGAAGCTCCTGCAGGCTCAGAAGTGGGGAAAGGCAGGCTTCCTGGGCCACTGAGAAGGGGCTCTGCTCCTGCTCTCTGGCCTCTCCCTGCTCCTGGCACCTGCTATGATTTTGGAGCAAAGTGGAAGCTGAGCCCAGGCACTGTCATGACCCAGCCAGGTGTGTGCACACTTGGAGTATCACTGACATGCTAGACCCCTGCTGACTTGACCCTCTCCAGACTTTGGGTGCTGACAATCATGGGAGGGATGCTCAGGGTGCTGAGGGTGGCTTGGCATGGGCCTGCAGGCGCTCCTTGGCATGAATAGCCTGGGTGCTGTGTACAGCATGTTGATGGTGACGGGAGACAGACAGGTTCCTGGGTGGAAAAGAGAGGGTGCCCAGTGAAGCCCCATCTTCAAGGTAAGTATGACCTGAAGTCTAGGGGACAGGCTGCCAGTTCTGGGTGGAGTCTGCAGCCCAGAGTGAGAATTTATGGTACTTCTTCCTGGCCTGCGCATGGCTGCCCATGAATCAATCAGCACACGTCCTCCCTTCTGAGCCCATAAAAACCCCAGACACAGCCAGATTCACGCAGACATTGGGACTAACAGTTGTGGGAAAGAGCTTCCCACTTTGGGTCTCCTGGACATGTCAGGATGACCTGCCTGCAGAAAGGAGCTACCCACTATGGGTCTCCTCTCTACCAAAAGTTGGACACTTATCGGCACAACCTGTCTGCAGAAAGGAGCTACTCAATTTGAGTCTCTGGAGAGCTGTTCTGTCAATAAAGCTCCTCTCTGCCTTGCTCATCCTCCAGTTGTCCACATACCTGATTATTTCTAGACATGGGACAGGAACTCAGGACCTGCCAAATGGGGGACTGGTAGAGTTGTAACACAAACAGGGCTGAAACATGCTACCCCCACCCCCACTTGCCGCGCTGTGGGCGACAAGAAGAAGAGAAGAGCTGTGGCCCTTTGGGGAGCCCAGATTTAGAGAGTCTCTGAGCTAAGACTATGAAACCCTCTTTAGGGGTCTGCAGTTTCTGCCATCTCAAAGCTTCTGGGTACCACCGCGTTCCCTTCACCCTGATGCAGGTGCCCATAGCAGAAGCCACTTGTGGTGCATCTGATCCAGCTGCAGGCTTGCATGGAGCTGGCACCTGTGCCAGTGCCTGGAGCTGCCTGCCCCTCCACAGCAGCCAGTGTGCCTGGTTGTCCACAGTGGCCAGACCCCGTGCTCATTTGCTCACACACCCCTCACTGCTCCACACCTGTCTTGCCCTTGGCAGGCATGGGATCCAAGCCAGTAGTGCAAGCCAAGCACAGCCTACTAGGCTGAGTGGATGGAACAAGCCCAGTGGGCCTGAGCAAAACTCGAGCAAAGGCTTCACTGGCCACAGAGGTTTCCAGCTGGAAAAGTGACACCCTGAGGATCTTGTGGAAGTGTGGTGGTTTTCATCACATACATGTATATGAGGGTATTAATGTCACAGGATTTTACTTTAACTCAAATTCTCCTAGGTCTCTTAAGCTATCATTATTAAACTCATTGACACAAATAACAACACATTTGGAAAAATATCCAATTTTGAATGGCTTAGAAGCCTTCATCTGCATTACTACATGACTATAGTTCTCTTTCCCCAAAATATCTGAGGGCCCTAGAGGAAGTCTCTCTTGTCCTCAGAAATGACTTTGCAGGTGCCAAGTACTACTGTTCCCTAGCCTGCATCCCCAGAGAATCTTCAAGCTTTTATGGCACTCTGCCTTCTCTGCTCACTATGATTGTTGCTTACTCTTCACCTCTTAAAGTGAAGAAGTCTTCAAGTAACAAACAGACCTATATTTTCTTCGATACTTTCTGCTTTACCAAAGTTGTGTAATTTTACACTTATTATATTAAAATGTTCTGCTTTCTTCAGTTTCCTCTCTTTAGACATTCTATATTTTCCTTACCATGAACATAAATATTATTACTCTTATATTTTCTCCTTTTCCTCTCCATTTCCTCCATCACCCAATCTTTTAAAATGTTATTATTTATCTTAGTTTTTACCTTTGTGCTAATTCAATATTCAAAAAATTTCCCAGTAGTTTTTTTTCTTTCAACTTAAAATATCTTTTATTTTTAGCCATTATACATCGGGCAATTTGTGAGCTATTGTACTTAATATCATCTCTCCCTCTTTCATACTTTGTAAGTTACATTATTCATCTATTTAAGACTATGTAATATTTTTGTTCTATCCTACCAATCTTATGGTTACTATTGTTGTTTTTCTTACTTTTAGATCTACATTTAAATACACCCATTGCTTATTACCAGTATTTTACCAAAGTTTTTCTTGTCATACTTTGATTAATTACAGTTTGGTCTCTAATAAGTTTTTTTAACAATAACTCATGAGAATTATATTGTTCAAGCTCTTCTATTTTAAAAGTGGTTTGTCAGTAGCTTTATCACTTGAAGGCTAATTTTGTTTGAAGGTTAATTTTGTTTAATTTCCCTGGCTCACACAGTCTTTGTTGTTCATCTTTCTCATGTTTCAGCACTGTGAGGATGTCTGAGACTAGTCAGATTTTTTAATCCCTGAAAGGCAAGCCACCATGTAGCCTGCTTTATGACTGATGTTCATCATAATTATGAATAACATGCAATATTATTGTCAAAACTTTCTCAATTAGATGAAACATAATATGATTAGTATAGGTACTTTACTTATTTTGCCAAAAGTCTGTTTGATTTTTTACTCAGATAATTTTTCTTAAATTAAGGTATAAATAACATTACTGACATATTTTCTACTGTGTACTATTCTGGGTCTCATTTGGTAAGGATAAGCCTACGTTATGCTGCATTTTCAAGTTTATCCTATAGCTTTTGCATGTTTTATATTGAGATTATCACTAAATATTTTTATACTTTTTACTATTTTAATTTTTTTCTTCTACAACATTGTACAACTATTGTTTGTAAAAATAAAAATATTTATCTTTGTAAAATAATTTTGTTTCCTTCTATGTTATTTAATGTCTGTATTTTGTGTGTTAGCATTTTTTGTGTTTTTCAGATGCACATAATATGGAATGCAAGTAGAGATAGTTTTATCCATTTTCCAATTATTATGCCTCAAGTTTTTCTTCTTAATAATCACACTAGCTAATATACAATGCAGTATTCAATTGCAGTAAACAGTCAACTCTTTGCCTTTTTCTTGACTTAGTGGAACTGTGATGGTTAGTTATGTGTTAACTGTCCAGGCCTTGATATCACGATATTTTGCCAAACACTAGTCAAGACACTGCTGTGATTATTATTTAAAAGAAGATTGACATTTCAACTGGTAGACTCTAAGTAGATTACCCTCTATAATGTGGGTGGTGGGTAAGCCTCATCCAATCTGTTAAAGGCCTTAATGAAAGCACTCACACATACAAACTGAAGTTTCTCTAGAAAGAAGGAATTCTATGTGAAGTCAGTCTTCAGACTCAATCTGCAAAAATCAGCTTTTCCATATATCTCCAGCATGCCAGCCTACTCTGCAGATTTTGAACTTGCCAAACCCTACAATCACATAAACCTATTCCTACAAATAAATCTGTCTCTCCTTCTCTCTCTCTGTGTGTGCGTATAGATATATGTGTGTGTATATATCTATCTATATTTACGTGTGTGTGTGTGTATATATATATATACATACATACAGATATATCTACATGTACCCATATATATATGTGTGTATGCATACACAATACACATATACATACATGAATGTGTATATATACACATATACATACATATGGTAGTTAAAGCAAGAGAAAGGTAATAAAATCTAAACAGGAAATATATACCTAGACTAGGACTGGAGAATGGTTGACAAGTAAATCTGCCTAAGAAATACAGATATATCTCTTGGAATTAGCAACATGTAATTATACATTAGCAAAATGTATATGTGTATACATACACATACGTGTTTGTGTATACACATAGCCACACACATATATATAGTAGAGGGTAAGGTACTCACACACACACACACACAGACATTTATATAGAAGAGGATAAGGTAAAGTACAAGAAAGGTAGTAAAATCTAAATAGGAAAACATTCACCGAGACTAGGACTGGTGAATTGTTGACAAGTAAATCTTCCTAAAGAATATGGATGTATCCCTTGGAATTGACAAAATGTAAAGGGACCCACTGCAGAGGAAACTCAGTTATCTAGCAGATATGTATGACTAATTTAGTTGGCATCAGTCGATGTCTTTTCTCAACCACCTAATGTTTGCTCTCTGGGCTTAAAAAATTTGGAAAGAAGATGGGAAGCAAAACCCATATTTGTATTCTGGCTACTGAAAGCAAATGAATGGGTTTCAGCAGATGTGAGATTTTGCATAAACAATTTATTTTTGTAAATTACCTGACTTAGTGATTGAATCTGCTGAGATCATCACTTATCATCCCCTAAAATGTACCTGTAAATCAGAGATGTAATAGCAGTTTTTACATTTATGTCTTCTGTCTTTCACTGTCCTGAAAACAAGTGAATTCTTATAATAAATAATTTTCTGTTTGAAATATTTGGAATAGGTATTGTATTTGTGACTGATCCATGTCTGATTTATATCCTTATCTATAGTGATATATAGATATAAATATATATGTATATTGTTTAAAGATCTCTATATATTTATATAAACTTGATCTATGACATCTAGAACAGTGCTAGATTCATATTAGATACTTAAAATTATTGTTTGACTCTTTGACTCACCAGAAAAATGCCCAAGACAATGAAACAAACAACATATTACATATCTGCTAAATACCTTTGAGTTGTAAATCAAAAGTTTCCAAACTCTCTTTTAAACCTTGTGACAGTTGCACAATCTCTCTGAAGTAGTTTCCTTGTGTGTAAAATAAAAGGTTAGACTATATGATATATGTAGCCTGCCTTAGCCTTTATTATTTTCTGATATCTTTCTTATTTTTCTGATTCCTTCAACTGTTCTTTATAAGATTTAATAAAGCTACATCAAAACAAAAATATAACCCAATGATTTGGGATATTATTCCAGTTTCCAGATCCATGATATTGCACTGCTTTCTTATAGTGTTTCTTTCACAGATTAAATATTTCAGTCTTCATTTAGGTTGGGTTTTACACACAAGGAATCAAATGATTAGCAGTCTCAGGAGAACAGTCAAATGGGCCATATATATAGCCCAGCAATTTTAGATGATAAGAATAATTTTCAATGCAGATATAGTCCTTTCCTTAGCAGATTACTCATAAAGAACTAGGGTTGGAATATCAATACTAAGTGGAAAAACACAATCTTCAGTGTGAAAATTCTGATACTGATTTATTTGGTGAGGTTGGAAAAATTATATGACCTTTCTCAGTCCTAATTGCCATTCTGTAAAATTGCACGCTAAGAATATCAATGATGGGATAGAAGCACTGGCTCCATGCTTGAAATATAACAGAAAAGGTATTTTCTGAAATAAATATTCTATTGCATGATGCAAAGAAATTTCCAGAAGGAAAGAAATAAAAAAACATATTTAAAATGAAATGCTTATCTTGGATTTTTTTGAATAATTCTAGAACAGACAATATTGTACCCATTAAACCATGAACTAAGGGAAGAACAACTGCTCCATATTCATTCCCCAAATTCTCACTTTTACTAGCTTATGCCTAGTTTAAACCAGGATCAGTTTCTTCTAGATTTTCCTTTTTCTTTCTTAATGTACAGAAAAGTACAGAAAGGATTAATGTTGATGGCAAGTGGTCAAGATAATATTATCTAATACAGCCAGACCTTTAGATTTCCACTTCCTATGGAAGTTCATTATCTTTCCCTTGCTAATATTTTTTGACGTGATAAAGACTCCAAATCACAACATTTTGGGAATTGTGGAGAAGAAAATGATGTAACTACAAAAAGAAAATTGCATTTGTGGTTGGTGGAAGGAAATCTACGAAATGAATAACAGTGGCCAGAACAAAAATAAATTAGGGAAATGCAGATGAACTTTGATGTTGCGCTCACAATACTTATTGGCTTTGTTGAGGCAGAAAAGAGAACAAATAAATATTATATATCAAACACCTTCAATTATCAAAGTCAAAACCCATATTACACTGGCTTATAACATAAGCCAAGGAAAAGATATAAAAATATAGTCAGAAAAACTTGGGTATTTTTTTTTTTTGGTGTTCTGAGTTGGGTATGTCTCCTTAATGAATTGTGCCTGAAAAGAGGAACAGTATTATAAATGTCTACCCACCCAGCTCAGAATAAAGAAAACGAAACTCATTTATCTCAATTGTTTGATAAGCCAGAGATATTTTAGGCAGAAGTTATAAACTCATGGGATTTTTGTTTATCTGATGTGAATAATAAAAGGAAAATACTAGATGCCAGTTTGCATAGAGACAGCAAACTACAATTGTCTGTTAACAAGATGGATAGTGGCAGGATTTTAAAACAAAAATTTTTAAAAGAACTACTATTTTCTGTGAAATTAAATAAACCTGACTATTGGAGGTAAATAATTTTTGAAGTTAGTGGGAACAATTCTCATTACATTGCATAACAAGTGTGGATAAAATAATTAGTTTTATTTTAGGGCAAGCTGTTACAATATAGTTTTCAGTGGTTTTAGAGTTCAGACTGATATATAAATCTTACCAATCCTTCAAGTAGGAGGTACAGTCACACCTCACTCCTGAGGGAGCTATTTGTGTTAAAGAGGATGTTCCTTCTGGGTGACAAATAATTTATTCAATGATAAAAAAGTACTTTCTCCTTTTAGAAATACAATGCCATTAATTTAATTCTATTTGTTAAAGAAGATCTAAAGAGTGAACATTATGCAAGATTTCTATAAATGAAAGACCCTAAGTTCAAATGATTGCAGAAAACATTGGACACTGTACCCCCAAGTAAAAAGTCACATTTGGACGTAGAACATTTACTGTACTCTAAAATATCTTATAGTAAGTATATCTAAACTGCTTGTATAAGATATTATCCGAAGAACATAGTTTTTAGGAAAAAAATTTTTTTTGAAATTAGATGTTTTTTATTTTTATTTTTTTAATTTTTTTATTATACTTTAAGTTCTAGGGCACATGTGCACAACGTGCAGGTTTGTTACATATGTATACATGTGCCATGTTTGTGTGCTGCACCCATTAACTCATCATTTACATTAGGTATATCTCCTAATGCTTTTGTATGGTGTGTCCATAGCACAATTCCAACACAAGCTCCTTTTATAAAAACAGTATAATTAGATAGAACACAAAAGAATACTTAAATAATCAGTAGATTTGAATATAGAAGAAATCTCTTTTATCTCTTTAAGATAGATACAAGAATGAGTCAGGAACTAATTAATACATGATAAAAGATGATGGAGATAGAAATAAGAAACTGAGAAGACAAAAATAAATGCCTTACCACCACTTTGCACTAATCTGTCTTCTCAGGCAGCCAGGTTAGTGTTTAACATTTTTTTAGGAGGTCTGTTCGTTATAGCTAGCCTATGTGACTTCTGGAATAAAGTAACAGCTAGAAGAACCATCCTTGTCTATCAAAAGAGAGATTGAAATTAAATGTATATTAAAAGTATTTTCTTAAAAAACAGACAAAATATTTTGTTGTAAGTTACAAAATGTGCTGAAGGGCTAAAGTGAATTAAATTTTATATCTTTTAAGAGAATAACTAAATATGAATTTATTTTGCAATGTAAGATTGTCAAATCTCTGTAGCTAGAGAGCAAAACATCAGTGAATGGAACAATCTTTTTTAAAATAGAATTTATAGTTTTTGAAGAGACACAGAAAATTTATATAAATAAGGTAAGTAAACAAAAAGTGTACAATGAATATGTTATCATTCTGTACATTTTATAGTTGAATAATGATAGGTATTTGAAGGAAGGATTTTTAGAAGAAAATAGTTACTTTAAAAATTTAAAGTGCCTACTAGGTAGAAATTATAGTTTATTAAGTTGCAAGATCTTTTAAAATAAAACTTATAAGCTGATAAGTTTAACAGCATAGATTAAAATTCTAAAATGAAGAACTAAATATGGCTTAAGTTGTATTCATATTTCTTTAGTGTCCACAATTAACAATTGTTCTTGAATCCATGCATGAACTAAATTGTCAAATTATATTTTATGTTATAGATTTGTGTAAGGTATGCATAGACAGTATTTTAAATTTGTCATGGATAAATCTGAATGTACCAGTTAGGGCAGGCTAGATTATGTTGCAGTAGCCAATGGCTACAGATGTGAATAGCTGAAAACAACTAAAGTTCTCCTCTTGCATCAGCATGTCCTGGATGTGAGACATGGGGTTAAAAGAGATTACTTTGGAGTTTTAATTTTGATGTCTCCCCTGCTGGATTTTGGACTTGCATGAGCCCTGTAGCCCCTTTGTTGTGGCCAATTTATTCCATTTAGAATTGTAGCGTTTATCCAATGCCTGTACCCCCATTGTATCGTGAAAGTAAATAACTTGCTTTTGATTTTACAGGCTCGTTGGCAGAAGGGAATTGTGTTGTCTCAGATGAGACTTTGGACTTGGACTTTAGGGTTAATGCTGAAATGAGTTGAAATTTTGAAGGACCTTTGGGAAGGCATGACTGTGTTTTGAAGTGTGAGGAGATAAGATTTGGAAGGTGGTAGAAGTGGAATAATAAGGTTTGGCTGTGTCTTCACCCAAGCCTTATATTGAACTGTAATTACCATATCCCCATGTGTTGAGGGAGGAGCCTGGTAGGAGGTGATTGAATCATGGGGGCAGATTCCTACATGCGGTTCTCATTTTAGTGAGTGAGTTCTCACAAGATCTGATGGTTTTATAAATCAGGTTTTCCTGTTCTTGCTCACTCTCTCTCACCTGCCATTATGTAAGTTGTGCCTCTTCCTCTTCCTCCATGATTGTAAGTTTCCAGAGGTTTCCCCAGCCATGCAGAACTTTGAGTCAATTACACCCCCTGTCTTTTAAATTACCCAGTCTCAGGTATGTCTTTATTGCCATGAAAATTGACTAATTCAAAAAGTAATTTATGTAAATAGAATTAGAATATCTAGAGATAAAAAATATAATATCTAAAATTTTAAAAAGTCTACTGAAATTAACAGCTGATTAGACATAGCAGAAAAGATTGGTGAACTTGACCACATAGCAAAAGAAATGACCTAAAATACAATACAAAAAAATGGCTGAAAACCCTGAACTTTGTGAGCCAATATCAATGAGGCTACATATATACATCATTAGAGTTGCAGAAGAAATTAGAAGGAAAAACAGATAAAATAATGGGGAAGAAATAAAAATGTAAAACAATGTTTAAAACAAAGAAAGGAATGAAAAAAAGAAACAGCATATAGTATACATATATAATCAAATAAAAAGGAGGTAAATTTAAATACAAGCATATTGAGAGGAAAGCAAGACCCACCAATATGCTATCTACAAGAAACATTTAAGGAAAATACTGAGAAAAATAAAAGTAAAGTTAGTAGAAAAGCCATTTGAACATTAATTTTCTAAAAACCTGGGCTGTAATATTGAAATAGACTTCAGAATAATGAACATTTCCTAATGATAGAAAAAATAAGTTCATCAAAGCACATTAGAAAAATAAGTATGTATGTATCTAATAAAGGAAATTCAAGATACAAAAAAATAAAGAGGAAACTAAAGAGAGAAATGAGAAAAACCTTTGGTAATATTTTGGGATTTCCAGCAGAACCTTACAAGCTAAAAGAGATTGGGGGTCAATATTCAGCATTCTTAAAGAAAAGAAATTCCAACCCAGAATTTTGTATCACCAAACTAGCTTCATAAGCAAAGTAGAAGTAAGATTCTTGTCACACAAGCAAATGCTAAAGAATTAATTACCAGTAGACATACCTTAAAAGAGCTCCTGAAGGAAGCACTAAATATGTAAAGGAAAGACCACTACCAGCCACTACAAAACACACTGAAGTACACAGGCCATTGGCACTATAAAGCAACTACATAAACAAGTCTGCATAATAACTAGCTAACATCATGATGACTGCATCAAATCCTTTCATGTTACTACTAACCATGAATGTAAACGGGCTAAAAGCCCCAGTTAAAAGGCACAGAGTGGCAAGCTGGATAAAAAACCAGGACCCATTGGTATGCTATATTGAAGAGACCTATGTCATATGCAATGACAACCAAAGGCTCAAGATAAAGAGATGAAGAAAAATCTACCACACAAATGCAAAACAGAAATCAGGGATTGCAACAAAAAAAGATTAAACAAAAGAAGACTAAAAAAAAAAAAAAAGAAGAACAGCATTACATAATGGTAAAGGGTTTACATCAAGAAGAAGACCTAACTATGCAATATATATATATTATATATTATATATTATATATATATTATATATTATATATATTATATATATTATATAATATATATAATATATATATACAACTAACACAGGAACATCCAAATTTATAAAGCAAGTCCTTAGAGACTTTCAAACAGACTTAGATTCCCACACAATAATAGTGGGAGACTTAAACATCCCACTGATAGTATTAAACAGATCATCAAGACAAAAAATTAACAAAGATATTCAAGACTGGTTCTCAGCACTTGATCAAATGGACCTGATAGTCATCTTCAGAACTCTCCACCCCCCCAAAACAGAATACACATTTCTGTCATTGCCAGTGGCACATACTCTAAAATCAATCACAATGTTGAACATAAAACACTCCTTAGCAAATGCAGTCAACTGAAATAATAACAACAACTCAGACCACAGAACAGTCAAATTAGAAATCAAGGCTAAGAAATTTGCTCTAAACCATACAATGACATGGAAATTTAAAAATCTGCTCCCCCATAACTTTTGGACAAATAATGAAATTAAGGCAGAAATCAAGAAGTTCTTTGAAACAAATGAGAACAAAGATAAAACGTACCAGAATCTCTGGGAAACAGCTAAGACAGTGTTAAAAGGAAAATTGATAGCACTAAGTACCTGCATCAAAAAGTTGGAAAGATCTCAATTTGACAATGGAACATCACATCTGAAAAAAAAAAAGCTAGCAAAAGAGAAGAAATAATGAAAATCAGAGGTATACTGAAATAGAGTGCAGCATGAAAAACCATTCAAAACATTAACAAATGCAGGATTTTTTAACTAATAAAATAGATAGACTGCTAACTAGATTAATAAAGGAGAAAGGAGAGAAGATACAAATAAACACAATTAGAAATGACAAAGGGAATAATACCACTGACCAGATAGAAATACTAATAATTATCAGAGAATATGAGCACCTCTACACACATGAAATAGGACATCTAGAAGAAATGAAGAAATTAGTGGATACACACACTCTCCCAATACTGAACCAGGAAAAAATTGAGTCCGGGAACAGACCAATAATGAGGTCCAAAATGGAATCAGTAATGAACAGCCTACCAACTCCACAAAGCCCAGAACCACACAGATTCACAGCTCAATTCTACCAGATGTACAAAGAAGAGCATGTACCATTCCTACTGAAATTTTTCCAAAAAATCAAAGAGGAGTGACTTTTCCCTAACTCATTCTATAGGGTCAGCATAATCCTGATACTAAAACCTGGCAGATGCAACAAAAAAAAAAAAAAAAAGAAAAAAGAAAAGAAAAGAAAGAAAGAGAACTGCAGGCCAATATCCTTGATGAATATTGATGCAAAAATCATCAACGAAATATGGCAAACCAAATCTAGGAGCACATCAAAAATTTATCTACCACAGTCAAGGAGGCTTTATCCCTGGGATGCAAGGTTGGTTCAACATATGCAAATCAATAAATGTGATTCATCACTTAAACAGAACTAAAGACAAAAGCCACATTATTTTCTCAATAGATGCAGAAAAGGCTTTCAATGCAATTTAACATCTCTTCAGGTTAAACACTCTCAACAAACCAGATATTGAAGGTACATACCTCAAAATGACAAGAGACATCTATGACAAACCCACTGCCAACATCATACTGAATGGGCAAAAGCTGGAAACATTCCCCTTGAGAACTGGCACAAGACAAGGATGCCGTCTCTCACCACTCCTATTCAACATAGTATTGGAAGTCCTGGCCAGACCAATCAGGCAGAAGAAATAAAGGGCATCCAAATAGGAATATAGGAACTCAAACTATCCCTGTTAGCAGACAACATAACCTTACTCTCAGCCCAAAAGCTCCTTCAGCTGGTAAACAAGTTCAGCAAAGGCTTAAGATACAAAAGGAATGTACAAAAATCACTGGCTTTCCTATAAACCAGCAATAGCAAAGCTGAGAGCCAAATCAAGAATGCAGTCTTATTCACAATACTTATAAAAAGAATAAAATACCTGGGAATACAGCTAACCAGGGAAGTAAAAGATTCCTACAAGGAGAGCTACGAAACACTGCTCAAAGAAATCAGAGATGACACAAAGAAATCAGAGATGACACAAACAAATGGAAAAACATTCCATGCTCATGGATAGAAAGAATTAATATTGCTAAAATGGTCATTATTCTCAAAGCAATTGATAGGTTCAATGTTATTTCTATTAACCCACCAATGAAATTCTTCACAGAACTAGAAAAATCTATTTTTAAATTGATATGAAACAAAAAAAGCCTGAATAGCCAAGACAATTCTTAGCAAAAAGAACAAAGCTAGAAGCATCACCTTACCAAACTTCAAACTATACTACAGGGCTACAGTAAGCAAAACAGCATGATACTGTACAAAAACAGACACATAGACCAATGGAACAGAATAGAAAGCCCAGAAATAAGGCTTCACAACTATAACTCTATGATCTTCAATGAAGCCGACAAAAACCAGCAATGGAGAAAGAACTCCATGTTCAATAAATGGTGCTGGCTAACCATATGCAGAAGATTAACACAGGACCCCTTCCTTACACCATATACAAAAATCAACTCAAAATGCATTAAATACTTAAATGTTAAACCCAAAACTATAACAACTCTGGAAGACCACCTAGGCAATACCATTCTGGAAAGAGGAAAAGGCAAAGATCTTATGATGAAACCATCAAAAGCAAATGCAACAAAAGCAAAAATTGACCAATGGGATTTAATTAAACGAAAGAGCTTCTGCACAGCAAAAGAAACTATGTACAGACTAACAGATAACCTATGGAACGGGAGGAAATTTTTTGCAAACCATGCATCTGACAAAGGTCTAATATCCAGCATCTATAGAGGACTTAAACAAATTTACAATTTAAAAAATCCCATTAAAAAGTGAGCAAATAATATGAACAGAAACTTTTTAAAAGAAAACATACATGCAGCCAACAAACATATTTTTTTAAAAAGCTCAGTGTCACTGATTATTCGAGAAATGCAATTAAAAACCACAGTAAGATACCATCTCACACCAGTCAGAATAGCTATTATTAAAAATCAGAAAATAACAGTTACTGGGGAGGTTGCAGAAGAAAAGGAATGCTTATACACTGTTTGTGGAGGGTAAATTAGTTCAGCCATTTTGGAAGATAGTGTTGTGATTTTTCAAAGAACTAGAAAAAAACTACCATTCAACCCAGCAATCTCATTACTGGATATATACCCCCAAAATATAGATAATTCTATCATAAAGACACATGTACACATATGTTCATTGCAGCACTACTCAAAATAGCAAAGACATGTAATCAACCTAAATGATCATCAATTGCAGACTCAGTAAAGAAAATGTAGTACATATACACCACAGAATACTATACAGCCATAAAAAGAACAAAGTCATGTTCTTTGCAGGAACATGGAATGGAACATGGAGGGAAATGAATGCCATTGTCCTTTGAAAACTAACACAGGAACAGAAAACCAAATACCACATATATTCTCACTTATAAGTGGGCGTTAAATTGTGAGAACACGTGGACACATAGAGGGAAACAACAGACACTGGGGCCTATCAGATAGTGGAGGGGTGAGGAAGGAGAAGATCAGGAAAACTAACTAATGAGTACTAAGCTTAATAACTGAGTGATGAAATAATCTGTACAACAAACCCCCATGACACAAGTTTACCTATGTTTCAAACCTGCACATATACCCTTGAACTTAAAATAAAAATTTGACAAAATAATTTTAAATTTAATAAGTGTTTTTATTAATTGCTATGACAAATAGAGGAAGAATATAGAGTACTTGTACACCACTATCAACCACATCTCTTCAAAATTTTACTAGATGTTCCAGCCATTGCAAAAATAAGTAAAATGCATACAGAGATTGGAGAAAAAGTAAACATTTTCCGAAAGTTTGTAGATGACAGAATTGTTTATGCAGAAAATATTAAGGTAACTATAAAACTCCTATCAGAACTAAAATATGTACTTAACAAGGCTTCAAAATATAAGTCCCATACTTCTTTAAAAAACAGTTTTTTCTAGACGGTAAGAAGTATCATGAAGAAGCAGAAATAGAGAAAAAAAGAGATGATGCTATTTACAATAGCATCAAACACCATCTTCAATGGCATTAAATTCATAAAATACTTATGGTATTGATGTGAAGATAGACAAGCACATTAATGGAAGACAAGGGAGTCCATAAAAAGGTACACATGATTATATACACACATCTTTAAGATAACTTACTTAGCAAGTGCAAATAGTCTTTGCAAATAATGTTGCATGGGCAGTGGTCTATCTATCTCTGTGTTAGTCCATTCTCACATTGCTATAAAGAACTGCTTGAGACTGGGTAGTTTATACACAAAAGAAGTTTATTTATTTTTTTTATTATACTTTAAGTTCTAGGGTACATGTGCACAACGTGCAGGTTTGTTACATATGTATACATGTGCCACGTTGGTGTGCTGCACCCATTAACTCGTCATTTACATTAGGTTTATCTCCTAATGCTATCGCTCCCCACTCCCCCCAGCCCACAACAGTCCGCGGTGTGTGATGTTCTCCACCCTGTGTCCAAGTATTCTCATTGTTCAAAGAAGTTTAATTTACTCACAGGAAGCATAGCTGGGGAGGCCTCAGGAGGAAACTTACAATTATGGCAGAAGGTGAAGGGGAAGCAAGCACATCTCCACATGGTGACAGGAGAGAGAGAGAGTGAAGGGGGAAGTGCCATACACTTTTAAACTATTAGACCTCATGAGAACTCACTCACTATCACAAGAACAGGCAGGGGAAAATCTGTGCCCATGATCCTATCTCCCCCAACCAGGTCCTTCCACCAACATTGGGAGTTACAATTCAACATGAGATTTGGGTGGAGACACACAGCCAAGCCATATCAACCTCACAGAAAAAAAAGAAAAATTTGTTTTAATAATTTTTTTAAAATTATTATACTTTAAGTTCTGGGATACATGTGCAGAGCATGCAGGTTTGTTACATAGGTATACACATGCCTTGCTGGTTTGCTGCACTCATCAACCTGTCATCAATATTAGGTATTTCTCCTAATGCTATCCTTCCCCTATCCTCCCACTCCCCGACAGGCCCCAGTGTGTGATATTCCCCTCCCTGTGTCCATGTGTTCTTATTGTTCAACTCCCACTTATGGGTGAGAATATGCGGTGTTTGGTTTTCTGTTCTTGTGTTAGTTTGCTGAGAATGATGGTTTCCAGCTTCATCCATGTCCCTGCAAAAGACATGAAATCATCCTTTTTTTTTTTTTTGAGATGGAGTCTTGCTCTGTTGCCCAGGCTGGAGTGCAATAGTGCCATCTCAGCTCACTGCAACCTCCGCCTCCCAAGTTCAAGTGATTCTCCTGCCTCAGGCTCTGGAGTAGCTGGAATTACAGGTGTGTGCCACCACACACAGCTAATTTTTGTATTTTTAGTAGAGGCGAGGTTTCACCATGTTGGCCAGGCTGGTCTCAAACTCCTGTCCTCAGGTGATCCACCTGCCTCAGCCTCCCAAAGTGCTGGGATTACAGGTGTGAGCCACCGCACCTGGCTGAACTCGTCACTTATTGAGGCTGCATAGTATTCCATAGTGTATATGTGCCACATTTTCTTTATCCAGTCTATCACTGATGGGCATTTGAGTTGGTTCCATGTCTTTGCTATTGTGAACAGTGCTGCAATAAACATACATGTGCATGTGTCTTTATAGTAGAATGATTTATAATCCTTTGGGTATATACCTAGTAATGGGATTGCTGGGTCAAATGGTATTTCTGGTTCTAGATCCTTGAGGAATTGCCACGCTGTCTTCCACAATGGTTGAACTAATTTACACTCCCACCAACAGTGTAAAGTGTTCCTATTTCTCCACATTCTCTCCAGCATCTGTTTCCTGACTTTTTAATGATCATCATTATAACTGGCATGAGATAGTATCTCATTGTGGTTTTGATTTGCATTTCTCTAATGACCAGTGATGATGAGCTTTTTTTCATATGTTTCTTGGCTGCATAAATGTCTTCTTTTGAGAAGTGTCTGTTCATATTCTTTGCCCACTTTTTGATGGGGTTGTTTGATTTTTCCTTGTAAAGTTTTTTTTCTTTCTTTCTTTTTTTTGGCTCTGACATTTATTTTTTATTTTTTATTTTTTTTTATTATTATACTTTAAGTTTTAGGGTACATGTGCACAATGTGCAGGTTAGTTACATATGTATACCTGTGCCATGCTGGTGTGCTGCACCCACTAACTCTTCATCTAACATTAAGTATATCTCCCAATGCTATCCCTCCCCCCTTCCCCCACCCCACAACAGGCCCCAAAGTGTGATGTTCCCCTTCCTGTGTCCATGTGTTCTCATTGTTCAATTCCCACCTATGAGTGAGAACATGCGGTGTTTGGTTTTTTGTTCTTGTGATAGTTTACTGAGAATGATGATTTCCAATTTCATCCATGTCCCTACAAAGGACATGAACTCATCATTTTTTATGGCTGCATAGCATTCCATGGTGTATATGTGCCACATTTTCTTAATCCAGTCTATCATTGTTGGACATTTGGGTTGGTTCCAAGTCTTTGCTGTTGTGAATAATGCCGCAATAAACATGCGTGTGCCTGTGTCTTTATAGAAGCATGATTTATAGTCCTTTGGGTATATACCCAGTAATGGGATGGCTGGGTCAAATGGTATTTCTAGTTCTAGATCCCTGAGGAATTGCCACACTGACTTCCACAATGGTTGAACTAGTTTACAGTCCCACCAACAGTGTAAAAGTGTTCCTATTTCTCCACATCCTCTCCAGCACCTGTTGTTTCCTGTCTTTTTAATGATTGCCATTCTAACTGGTGTGAGATGGTATCTCATTGTGGTTTTGATTTGCATTTCTCTGACGGCCAGTGATGGTGAGCATATTTTCATGTGTTTTTTGGCTTCATAAATGTCTTCTTTTGAGAAGTGTCTGTTCATGTCCTTTGCCCACTTTTGGATGGGGTTGTTTGTTTTTTTCTTGTAAATTTGTTTGAGTTCATTGTAGATTCTGGATATTAGCCCTTTGTCAGATGAGTAGGTTGCAAAAATTTTCTCCCATTTTGTAGGTTGCCTGTTCACTCTGATGGTAGTTTCTTTTGCTGTGCAGAAGCTCTTTAGTTTAATTAGATCCCATTTGTCAATGTTGGCTTTTGTTGCCATTGCTTTTGGTGTTTTAGACAGGAAGTCCTTGCCCATGCCTATGTCCTGAATGGTAAAGCCTAGGTTTTCTTCTAGGGTTTTTATGGTTTTAGGTCTAACATTAAAGTCTTTAATCCATCTTGAATTGATTTTTGTATAAGGTGTAAGGAAGGGATCCAGTTTCAGCTTTCTACATATGGCTAGCCAGTTTTCCCAGCACCATTTATTAAATAGGGAATCCTTTCCCCATTGCTTGTTTTTGTCAGGTTTGTCAAAGATCAGATAGTTGTAGATATGCGGCGTTATTTCTGAGGGCTCTGTTCTGTTCCATTGATCTATATCTCTGTTTTGGTACCAGTACCATGCTGTTTTGGTTACTGTAGCCTTGTAGTATAGTTTGAAGTCAGGTAGCGTGATGCCTCCAGCTTTGTTCTTTTGGCTTAGGATTGACTTGGCAATGCGGGCTCTTTTTGGTTCCATATGAACTTTAAAGTAGTTTTTTCCAATTCTGTGAAGAAAGTCATTGGTAGCTTGATGGGGATGGCATTGAATCTGTAAATTACCTTGGGCAGTATGGCCATTTTCATGACATTGATTCTTCCTACCCATGAGCATGGAATGTTCTTCCATTTGTTTGTATCCTCTTTTATTTCCTTGAGCAGTGGTTTGTAGTTCTCCTTGAAGAGGTCCTTCACATCCCTTGTAAGTTGGATTCCTAGGTATTTTATTCTCTTTGAAGCAATTGTGAATGGGAGTTCACTCATGATTTGGCTCTCTGTTCTCTGTTGTTGATGTATAAGAATGCTTGTGATTTTTGTACATTGATTTTGTATCCTGAGACTTTGCTGAAGTTGCTTATCAGCTTAAGGAGATTTTGGGCTGAGACGTTGGGGTTTTCTAGATATACAATCATGTGGTCTGCAAACAGGGACGATTTGACTTCCTCTTTTCCTAATTGAATACCCTTTATTTCCTTCTCCTGCCTAATTGCCCTGGCCAGAACTTCCAACACTATGTTGAATAGGAGTGGTGAGAGAAGACATCTCTGTCTTGTGCCAGTTTTCAGAGGGAATGCTTCCAGTTTTTGCCCATTCAGTATGATATTGACTGAGGTTTGTCATAGATAGCTCTTATTATTTTGAAATACGTCCCATCAATACCTAATTTATTGAGAGTTTTTAGCATGAAGAGTTGTTGAATTTTGTCAAAGGCCTTTTCTGCATCTATTGAGATAATCATGTGGTTTTTGTCTTTGGTTCTGTTTATATGCTGGATTACATTTATTGATTTGCATATATTGAACCAGCCATGCATTTTCTTGTAAATTTTTTATGTTCTTTGTAGATTCTGGATATTAGCCCTTTGTCAGATGGCTAGATTGCAAACATTTTCTCCCATTGTGTAGGTTGCCTTTTCACTCTGATGGTAGTTTCTTTTGCTGTGCAGAACCTCTTCCCATTTGTCAGTTTTGGCTTTTGTTGCCATTGCTGTTGGTGTTTTAGTTATGAACTCTTTGTCCATGTCTATGTCGTGAATGGTATATTTTAATTGTTTAAAATGAATTATCAATCTAAATGTAAAAGTTAAAATAAAAATGAGTAGGAGAAAACCTTGTAGGAAAATTTAGTGACGTTGTGTTAGGCAAAACTAGTAACAGCACACAAAAACTAAACCCTATTGTAAGCATAGTGAACTTGGGAGTCATTTATTGAGATGACAGTATTCCCAAACATTATTTTCCTCTTTTTTCCTGTATTCACATCTTGTATGCAGCCTCTTTTTAAAATTATTATTATGATCCTAGAGACACTGTAGACCCTGTAGCAGAGACATCCAGAAGCTCCTCAGTTTCTGACACTGGACACAGAGTTAGAACAAATTTTCTAGCCTTCCTTGCAATTAGAAAATTCTGGTGAACTGAGTTCTCATAAATTAATTGTGAGCAGAGTGATGTATTTTATTTTCAGACTTGGCAATTAAAATTTTCCTGAAATGCTTCATACTTTCTCTCCTTCTCATGAACTGCCTAAATGCATATAATCTAGCAGAGGACTCCAATATTTAAGGAAATAATAAAACCAAGGTACAGGAAGATTTAGGCTTCCTGAGTCATCACTTAAGTGGGAATTCCAAGGAGATCCAACTGAACAGGCACACCGTATTGTTTGGTCCTGCAAGTGAGAAGCACTTTCTATTGGGTTATAACATTGAAATTTTGGCACATTTGTTGCACTTTTCCACCTAGCTGCTCAATAAAAGAACCTAAAGTTAAGTGACATATTTCACTCTATTCTGAGTGCACAGTGCCTTACTGTCTTATGTGGAACACGTCCAAATAAATTGGCTTTCTATGATAGTAATTCAGATCCCTGTATTGTTTTTCTAACACCAGATTGTTAAACTTGTTTCTACTCCTGAGTACATTGGTTTTATGATGTATTGGGGAAAACATTGCAGAGTTTTTCATAACTTTGCTTAACAGTAAGCTAGAAATGAAAAATCAGACAACTGAAACCACCTGCTACCATAACCAAGAATCCTCTACTAATTGGGAAAGAGCAGTGGACTTATGAATCATTTTACAATTTTATATTAACTCATTTTTGAATATATTACTAGTTTAGCTGGTTATACAATTAATACTGTGTATTCAGTCATAAGAGGAAAGATAAAATATATATATTTTTTATTAACTCACCCACTAAAACTCTTTTATGATGTTCTTTAACATGGGCTAGATTCATTATAATACATTCATCTCAAAAGCTGTCACTTCCATGAAAGGTAATATTTGTAACATACAATGTTGAAAAGCTCCAGTATAATTAGAAATTTTACTTGAAATATTTTTCAGATTTAAATCCTCAATGTAAACTGGAAAGTATCATACAGACCTACTGGATTAATTTTAACTCTAAATTTTAAAATGGCATCACAAAATAATTATGCTTACATTAAAATAGTACTGTAAGATTTGAAAATAAATGTGTTAATCAAATAAACTCTGACAAAAAAATTTTTTTTTTATCATGAAGTGTTTTTTGTTTGTTTTGTCTTTTTTTTTTTTTTTTAAAACAAGGTCTCACTCTGTTGCCCAGGCTGGAGTGCAGTGGCAAGATTTCAGCTCACTGCCACCTCTGCTTCCTGGGCTCAAGTGATTCTCCCGCTTCAGCCTCCTGAGTAGCTGGGACTACAGGCATGCACCACCATGCCCAGCTAATTTTTGTATTATTTGTAGAGTCAGAGTTTTGCCATGTCACCCAGACTGGCCTCAAACTTCTGGACTCAAGCAATCTGCCTGCCGTGGCCTCCTAAGATTACAGGTGTCAGCCACCATGCCTGGCCAAGAGGGTTTATGAAAAATGTTCAAAATAAATTTAACTATTTATAATTAATTTTAAATAGTTAAATTAAAATATAATTTACTTTAAAAGAAAAATTAAATTATATTTTATTATAGTGTACTTTTATCAACCATGATTTATTTCTTATACAAAAAAACAAACTTTAAATACATGATTACAGCTTTAATTATATATATAATTTTAATTCTCTTTAATGTTGAGTATTTATAACCTATAAATCGTAGCAAACAAATGGCTATGGTAAAGAGATCAAAGATAATATTAATATATAGATTATTAATAATTGATATACCCTGGTTCTCTTTAACAATGATTTTCTATTGTTAAATATAAAATGTAGTGTGTGTGTGTCAGAATTTAGTTCAAAATAATAAAGCTTGAATAGTTCCATTTGGTGGTACATGTATACATACATATCCTCATGCAAATCTCTCATGTAAGGAAGAAAAAAGTCCTCATGTTTTTTCAGTCATCTTAGTTTGTTCAGGCTGCTATAACAAAATACCATAGACTGAGTAGTTTATAAAAAACAAAATGTATTTCTCATAGTTTTAGAGGCTGAGAAGTTAAGACCGAGACAGTAGCAGATTTGGTCGCTGGGAAGAGCCTCTTTTCTGGCTCATAAAACAGCACCTTCTTGCAGTTTCCTCAAAGGGCAGAATGAATGGATAAACTCCCTTGGGCCTATTTTAGAAGGGCACTAGTTCTGTTCATGAGGTCTTACAACTCATTACCTACTCACCTCCTAAAAGGTCCCACTTCCTAATATCACAATTTTAACAGTTGAGATTTCAATATATGAATTTTGTGAAGACACAAACATTCACATTATAGCATCAGGATATTACCAGCAGGGTGTCTCAAATGGGAAATTTTTACACACTTTCCAGAATGCATTTTTTAATTAAACATAATATTGGTATTTAAAGTTTGAAAAATTTCAGCAGGACCAATTTTATTTTTCAAATAATTCTAAAACAATTTGAATTTTGCCTAAATATGAAACCATTCATTAACCTTTCTAAAGGTTTTCTTGATAGGAAATTATGCAGTAGATGTCATTTCCTAAAATTTACAAAAATTTTAGAATATAAATATGTACAGCTATTTTAAGTGAAAACTAAATTATAATATATATGCTTATATAAGAATTCAGGTAATTACTATTTAAAATCTGAAAGTTTTGCCTTGTTTTGTTTTTCTTCAGATTGTCCCATGAACCTAACAGATTAATCAACTATCTAAAATATGTTACATTTGATCAAAGTTGAAAGTATTTCATGTTTTTATACCTATTTCATTTTTCATCACTACAATGGCTTCTAAGTATGCATCATTGCTGTTTTATAGAACCAAGTGATTTCCAAGGTAAGGAAATCACCCAGCGCCAGACAACTCATGGTCTGAAGGTCTAGAGTAGGATGGCAAAATCAATTCCAACTTCTTAGGTGAAAAGATATTGATGTCATCATGTTCTTTCTATAAAGCTAAAAATATTCTTCCTTAGCAATAAAATGCACATGCTCACAAACAGAAATTCAGATGACCTCTAACTATATGCACTGCTACTTCCCTGGTTCCAAACCCCAAATTCTCTTATAGGATTACTGAATTACTCATATCTTATCTCTTTGCTTCTCCTATGTTCACCCTTATTTTCCTCCAATGATTAATTAACAGAGAAGTCACGAAGATACCATAAAAGTGTAAGTGAATCCAGATCACTCCTAATCTCAAAATCTCGCATTTTCTCATTTCATTCAAATTGATGTCAAATCCCTTACAGTGACTTACAAGGCCCTGCCCACTCTGTGCCCCATCCTTTCTCTCTCTAACAGATCTTCATCTACTCAACTTATCTGCTTAGGTCACATTTGCTTTCTCGGTATTCTTGCAACTCCCCACATACCCTCCAGCCTCAGAAACATTTCATGGGTTTTTTTTTTTTTTTTCAAGCTGGAATCCATACTCCTCAGATAGCAACACTTGGATCACTATCTCCTTCTTAGTGAGGTTAAATCTGACTACCTTAATGAAGTTACACCTGCACCCAGGCAACACTCCCGATCACCCTTCCCTTACCACATTTTCTTTCCTCAAACGTTTTTAGTTAACAAGGTGTTTGCAGTATAATTAAACGGCAAAAATTTATCTAAGTGCCCAATTCAATGATTTTTAGTATATTTACAGAGTTGTACAACATGAACACTAATTTTAAAACATTTAAATAACATTACAAAGAAATCTTATGCCCCTTTACAGTTATTTTCCTGTCCGAAATCCATCTCTAGGCAATTACAAATTTATTTTCCATCTGTATAGATTTGCTTTTTGGGACATTTAATATAAATCCAGTGTTAAAATGCCAATTATTTTGTGTGGTTTCTTTTCCTTAGCATGATGTTTTTGTCTTTCATTCACATTATAGAATGTATCAGTATTATTTTCCTTTTATTGCTGAAGAGTATTGCATTAGATGGATATACATCAATTTGGTTTACTCATTCACTAGTTGATGGACATTTGGGTTGTTTCCACTTTCTGGACATTATGAACAATAAAGCTATGACCTTTCATTTGCAAGTTTTTGTGTGGACATGTGCTCATTTTTTCTATACCCCATTTTTACAGCATATATCACCTTCTTACATAACCATAAATATGCTATTTATTCTGCTAATTACTTGTTGCCTTTCACCAACTGTCAGATACAAGAAAAAGTTTCTCTTCAAAAGTTTAGCTTGTTTAGTTTCCTTGTTCTTTGTTCTCTACTTTCAAGGCCAAACTTCCTTTCTCCCTGTGCCTCCCTGTCTTGGTTTCAGTAAACAACTCTCCTGCCTGTCCTTATCTACAGAACCCAAATCTGTTACTCACTCTGTAAATTACCCTCCTGGTGCAACGACCCTTCCTGCTGAAACTTTCCTTCCCACCAGTGTAACCGCATTCCTGCACTTTTCAAGTTAGCCAACTGGGTTCGGGTTCAGCTTAAATTGTGTGGTCCAACTCCAGCCAATGTAGGCAGTACACAGTAGCAGGGACAAGCTGTGTTAGAAATTAAAAACCCCTTCCCTCTTTTGTTTGGTGTGCTCTTGGGATGACCAGACCTGTGAGAAGCACCCTTCTGCAGAAGCAAATTTGCCTTGCTGAGAAATTCTTTGTTTAAATGCTCATTTTCTTTGCCACTCTGAGCTTTACTTTCAACAATTTTGGGGGCCCACCCAGGATCCCATTCTCCTCTGGGGAGGGGTCTCTGATCATCTCTTGTGAGGAGACGTGTCCTGCTGCCTTGTTGCAGTGGCCTCAGGGGTAAGAGATTGAGACCCATCCGGCATGATGAATAAACCCGGACTCTCAGCAATGTCGGAATAAAAGGCCTACAAATAGATACTTCAGAGACCAGGTAACTCTGTGCACAGACCAAGGTAAGAAAAGCACGGGGGCAGTGAAGTATTTCTTGGTTGGGACTGAGGTAAGAAAAGCTGCAGGGTTGGTGAAGTATTCCGTAGGACATACCAAGGCAAGAAAAGCCACAGGGGTGTTAAAGTATTCCTTGGGTGGGACATCAAGAGACCTCTGGTAGAGGGGGTTAACCCTTTAAGAGAAGGGAAAACAAGAAATCCCTAATACAAGGGATTGACCCTCAGCCAGTCTCTAGAGAGGAGAGGGCAAGAAATCCCTAATATGAGGGATTGAGCCTCAGCAGCCTTCAAAATAGGAAATACCCCAGGTAAAGTAGGAGACAAAAGGGCCAAAGGGGTAGTAAAATTCCCCCTGACAGTCCCCTAGGCCTCATGCTAAAATATTGGAGGGATAATGAAAGGCCTAAACACAAGAAAAAAAAAACAGCAAATGATAAAATATTGTTTCATTTGGACCAAAGAACCCATCCTCACACCCTCAGTTTTCTGGCCAAAGTTTGGGTCAAATGAAAATTGAATTTGTTAACTTCTAATAGAATATGTTAATGACAAGAGTCCCATCTTCTAGCAGGAAGTAGATTATGCCCTGTGTTGGTGGCAGGGACTTGTCCTCCTTTACCCCCTAAAGGCTATAGGGGGCAAGCCAGAAACCAACTCCTCTGAAAGGAGTGAGGTCTCTACCCCCAAACATCCCACTAACATCTAGAACCCACTAGGCCACCTGCCTCCTCCAAATCCCCCAGCCCAAGTGGGCACACAGGAATTCCCTCACTCAGTTTCTTCCTCATATAATCCTGAATCAATGCCCCATGCTCTCCCTAGCCACACGCTTGAGCATGTGCCTCCCCTACAAAAGCTCCAGCGTGAGATAGAACAATGCAAAAAAGATATCCAAAACTTCCCTTTCCCCTCCACCTCTAAGGAATCAACCCCAACTCTCTTACCCTTAAGGGAAGTACCCCTTAGTGGAGGAGGCATTGGCTTTGTAAATACCCCTTCAACCAGCTCAGAGGTCCAAAATTTAAATAAGCAACTCAAGCCATTATTAGATAACACTTATAGGGTAGCAGATCAAATTAATCAATTTTTGGTGCCACAACTCTATACTTCGGCTGAGTTGATGTCCATCCTGGGCATCCTCTTTTCAGGGAAAGGAAGAAGCATGATCTGCAGGGCCACTATGGTAGTCTGGAAATGTGAACATCCTCCTGGTCAAAACATTCCTGCAACAGATTGAAAATTCCCAGCCCAAGACCCCCAGTGGGACAATAACAATGCAGCTCACCAGAAAAACATGAAAGACCTTAGGGAAATGATAATTAAAGGGATTCAGACCCAAAATCTTTCCCGAGTATTTGATATACAAAAAGGGAAAGATGAAGGACCTATACAATTCTTAGATAGACTGAAAAAAAAATGAGAAAATATGCGGGTCTAGATTTAGAAGATCCCGTAGGGCAAAGAATGTTAAAGCTATTTTACTACTAATAGTTGGCCAGACATCTCTAAAAAAATTGCCAAAGATAGAAAATTAAAAAAAATAAACCCACAGGAGAACTTCTAAGGGAAGCCCAAAAAGTATATATAAGAAGAGATGAGAAAAAGCAAAAAAAAAAAAAAAAAAAAGCAAAAATTATGCTCTCTACTTTCCAACAGGGGGTCCCAGAAAATAGGGTCCACCGATACCACTCTCTGTCACCCAGAGGCCCATGCACATCTAAACAAAGTATCCAAGGACCCAGGACTCATAAGAAATTTAAGCCCCCACTTGCCAGGGCATACAAAGAGCATAAGGAGGTGGGGTCAGGGAACCTGAACATAGGAAGGGTGGAAGGACAAAATAAATGTTTCACAAGTGGATGAGTAAGTCATTTTAAGAGAGAATATCCTGAATGGGAGAAAAAGAAGGAAATCATTCCACTTATGGCCTTTGAAGAAGAATAGGGAGGTCTTGTCTCAACTACATCAAAAGCCCACTGGGGACCCCAGCTATGTGTGATGCAGTTCTCAGAGTTTGTAGGTGTATAGGAATTTATACCCTAGCCAAACAGGTTACCGACAGTTGATTGATATGTAAGAAAACTAGTAAGCAAATTAAAAAAAAGTCACCCCTTGGGGAAAGGGATACAGGCCTAAGGCAATTCCAAAGTGTTCAAACTGACTACACTAAAGTGCCTCCAATCTGTCGCCTGAAGTACTTATTGGTAATAGTAGACCACTTTACTCACTAGGTAAAAGCTATCCCCTTCTCAAACGCAACCACCAGTAATGTAATTAAGGCATTAATTAAAAGCTTCGTACCCAGGTTTGGACTAATAGAAAACATTGATTCAGAAAATGAAACCCACTTCATGGCTCATGTCATTAAAAACTTAGTCCAGGTGCTAGACATAAAATGGGAATAGCATATCCCTTGACATCCATCTTCCTCAGGAAAAGTAGAAAAAATAAACAGACTCTAAAAAGCCACCTAACCAAATTAGTCCTAGAGACCTAGTTACCCTGGACTAAATGTCTCCACATTGCCTTGTTAAGAATCAAAACCACCCCTCAGAAAGATGTCGGCTTGTCTCCTTATGAAATGCTATATGGGCTGCCTTATTTACATTCCACCACTGACATTTCTACATTTGAAACGAAAGATCAGTTTCTCAAAAACTATATACTTGGTCTATTATCTTCCACTTTCTCTTCCCTCAAGACCAAAGGTCTCCTAGCATAGGCGCCACCCCTGGAGATCATGTCCTCATTAAAGGGTAGAAAAAAGAAAAACTCAAACCGGATTGGGAAGGACCTTGCCTAGTGCTCCTGACTACTGAAACCGCAGTCCGAACAGCAGAAAAAGGATGGACTCATCATACCTGAGTCAAGAAAACATCACCACCTCCAGAATCATGGGCCATCCTTCCAGGAGAAAGCCCCACCAAACTAAAGCTAAGCAAAACCTAACCTTCCTATATCTAGTATATTATTCTGTCACCTTTCCTCGCTTTACAGCTAGTCACTTTATTATTAATGTAATGTAACTAGATCAAGCCTATCTCAAGTTATCACTTTTGATGCTTGTCTCGTTCTACCCTATGGGGATATCCAAAACCAAAGAAAGCTAGCCTCTGTTGACAAGTATGTCTGCCCCTCTAGAATAAATAGGACTGCCTTAATAGTGACGCTTGTATCAGAAGTACATGAAGCACTGGGTGGAGGTTCTGTTATGATTGGGGAGACGTAATCTGGACCACCAAATATCAGGGCTGGACCTCTGCAAGAGGAGGCTGCATTGATCTAAAACCCTAAATCCAGTTTACCAAGAGTAACTCCCTCTAGTTGTCAGTTTCAGCGGTGTAACCCTCTGCAAGTCTCCATCTCTGTCCCCACCTCCACCAAAACTAACCCCACTCTAAGTTGCTTCTATGGCCTAACAGCTAATTTTCATTCAGCGACAGACCCAATAGGATCTTTTGAAGTGTGCTTCATTGATCCTCCACCCCTTTCTCTTTCTTCTTCCCCAAAACTTTCTCTCAATCAAACTGGTATTCTTTCCAATAACAAAGCCATAGTCAACATTGTAGAAATTACAAATTTAGAACAAACTTTGACAGTGATAACAGGATACCAAGGTACAAATGCCTGGTTGAAATGGATTAAATATTCTATTTGCACATATAAATAAAAGTTACTGTTACACTTGTGCAGCAGGCAGGCCAGAAGCTCAAATAGCCCCTTTCCCACTTGGATGGTCCTCTGACCGATTGGGCATCAGCTGCATGGTAAGTCTCTTTCAAAACCTCACAGCCTGGAGCAGTAAGGTGAGCAAGACTCTCTTACTACTATTCCCTGAAGTCAAAGGCTCTATGGGTCAGCCCCCAAGAGCCATCCAGCCTCCGGCCTCAGATGTTAATTTTACCTCGTGTCTCTCACGGTAGGGGGAGAAATTGACGTCTCTTGGAGACCTAAAAGGATTCAATGAAACTAAGCCTTTCCGAGAGCTTACCAGTCAATCTGTCCTTGTTCACTCCCAAACAGACGTATGGTGGTATTACGGGAAATTACTATTGAGTTCTCTGTCAAATAACTGGAGCAGCACTTACGCTGTAGTCCAATTGGCCATCCCTTTCACCCTGGAATTCCTCCAACACAGTAAGCAAAAAAATCAAGACTGAGTTAGAAGAAGCACTCCACCCAGATATTTTAACCCTCACGTTTACACAAATGCTTTTGGAGTCCCACGAGAGGTACCAAATGAATTTAAAGTTCAAAATCAAATAGCTACAGGGTTTAAGTCCATGTTGTTCTGGTGGTCAACAATAAATAAAAATGTAGATTGGATAAATTACATATGTCATAATCAACAATGATTTGTTAATTATGCCAGGGATGCCATTAAAGGAATAGCTGAAACATTAAAATCCAACAGTCAAATGGCTTGGGGAAATAAAATAGCGTTAAACATGATACTAGCAAAAAAAAAGGTGGAGTCTGTGTTATGACCAAAATCCAATGTTGTACATTTATCCCCAAGAACACAGCCCCTGATGGAACAATTACCAAAACTTAACAAAATCTCAGCTCATTATCAAATAAACTGGCCAAAAATTCTGGGAAAAATGACCCCTTCACAAGTTTTATGAAAAGGTGGTTCAGTAAATGGAAAGGGCTCATGTCTTCAACACTAACCTCTTTTGCAATTGTCATAGTTGTACTTATTCTCATAGGATGCTGTATCATACCCTGCGCCTGGGGATTAATACAAAAGCTTATTGAAACAGCTCTCACCAAAAACTCCCTCAATTCCCCCCTCCCTATTCAAATGGACTTTTTCTTTTAAAAGGCCAAGCAAAACAACAAAGTCAAGATATGTTAAAAAGGTTTGAAGAGGAATACTTATAAAAATTAAAAAGGGGGGAATTTTTAGATACAAGAAAAAGTATCTCTTCAAAGGTTTAAGTTGTTTAGTTTCCTTGTTCTTTGCTCTCTACTTTCAAGGCCAAACTTCCTTGCTCTCTGTGCCCCCTTGTCTTGCTTTCAGTAAACAACTCTCCCACTGGTCCTTATCTACAGAGCCCAAGTCTATTACTCACTCTGTAAATTACCCCTCCTGTCACAACGGCCCTTCCTGCCAAAACTGTCCTTCCCGCCAGTGTTACCTCATTCCTGCACTTTTCAAGTTAGCCAACTGGATTCAGCTTAACTTGTGCGGTCCAATTCCAGCCAATGGAGGCAGGACACAGTAGCAGGGACAAGCTGCATTAGAAATAAAAACCCCTTCCCTCTTATGTTTGGTGTGCTCTTGGGGAAACCAGACCTGTGAGAAGCACCCTTCTGCAGAAGTAAATTTGCCTTGCTGAGAAGTTCTTTGTTTAAGTGCTCTTTTTCTTTGTGACTCTGAACTTTACTTCCGACACCAACCACTGGAACCTAAATTCAAGGATTTCTGTTGTTTTCTCCAAAAGCCTAGAACAGATCTTGGTATATGGTAAGAACTCAAGACATTTGTTGAATAAATAAAATGATGTTTACATTTAAAGTATATTTCTGTTTCCAGATAAGATGTATTTTAAGCAGCATATTTCTTTATGCTTTCACTTTTTTTTTCTTTTTCTTTTTGAGACAGAGTTTTGCTCTTGTTGGCCAGGCTGGAGTGCAGTGATGCAATCTTGGCTCACTGTAACCTTTGCCTCCTGGGTTTAAGTGATTCTCCTGCCTCAACCTCCCAAGTAGCTGGGATTACGGACATGCACCACCACACCCAGCTAATTTTGTATTTTTAGTAGAGAAAGAGTTTCTCCCTGTTGGTCAGGCTGGTCTCAAACTCGACTTCAGGTGATCTGCCATCTCAGCCTCCCAGAGTGCTAGGATTATAGGCATGAGCCTCTGCGCCTGGCCTATGCTTCCACTTTTACATCAAACATTTATTTTATATATTCTATGTTGTGGGAACCATGTGAGGATGGATGTGTATAAAACAGATAGAATACAACATTATGCTCAAAAAGGTCACACTTGGATGGTGGAGACATATACATAAGGGAAAAAACTACAAAATGATAAAAGGAACTGTGGTAAGCAGAATAGATCCCCAACATGTTCACACCCATATCCTCAGATCTGTGAATATGTTATATAGCAAGGGCGAATTAAGGCTATAGATGGAATTAAGGTTTCTAATTAGTAGATCTTATTATAAGATTGTCCTGGGTTATCTGGTAAATTCAATGTAATCACTGTGTAGTTTGAGAGAGGAGGATGAGTCAGAGTCAGAGAAGGTGACAGAAGGAAGCAGAGTGTCAGAGTGATGTGATGTGAGAAAGACTCACTTTTCCATTTATGGCTTGGAAGATGGAAATGCAAGGACTGTGGTGTGCCCCCAAAAGATGGGAAAGGCAAGAACACAAATTCTTCCACAGAGCCACTAGAAAAAATGCAGGCCTGATGACCCCTTGCTTTTAGCTCAGTAAGAGCCATTTCAGACTCCTGACCTCCAGAACTGGAAGATACTGTATTTGCATTGTTCCAAGCTACTAAATTTGTGGTACAGTAGCAGTAGAAGCTAATACAGGAACATTATTGCTAGCTAGACAGAAGGATGAGTGGAGGGGCCTGAATCCCCATTATGTTAATCAAGCTCTTGCTCTTGGGTGCACTCTCCTCAGCCCAAAATAAATGTCAGAGAAGCAGGAGTCATGGTCTCTGCTCTTGAGGAAAGAAGTTTACAAACTGGTCAGATTTTCCAATGGGAAAACACGACCATATGGCAGAGATGCTAGAAGCACAAAACTGTGCCAACAGGATAATCAACTATCATTTACGTGGCCAGCCATCCCAGAGAACTGGCAAGCAAGGAGCATCACTGTAGCAGGTGTTGCTATAGCCCAAAATCTTACAAAGTGACTAAAAAAGAAACAAAACAAACAAGCAAATAGAAACCCTCTAAGAGCCTGAACTTGTAAAAATTGAGAGACAGCATGGTGTAATCCAAGGGAGTATGGAGTTACCTTAGGCCATCTGGAGACTGATCTCAACTCCACCCCACTGTAGGTTTGTGACCTTGGGCAAGACATTTAATTATCATCTCTTTCTTTATCTCTAAAATGAAGTTAGATCCTTCCAGCTATTCTCTGGGAACTAGCTGAGATCACTTCCAAAATAAGTTCATTTTCTTTTTCTTTCTTTTTGTTTTTTAAAAACAAACAGATATAAGCAATGATAATTTTAGGAAAAAGTTTGTGTGTAGGATTTACATAAGAATATTCGCATCTGATAGAGTAGCCATGAGCCACATGTGGCTATCAAGCAACTCAGTGTGGCTAATGTGGCTAAGGAAATGGCTTTTTCATTTTAATTGCCATTAATTTAAATTTAAATAATCATATGTGACTAATGACTACCTTATTGAACAGCACAGTCCTAGATTATTGGCCAGACTTTAAACAAGTAGAAAAAATTAGAGCTTCTTAAATTAACAAAGAGGAGTATACAGGGGTAAGTTGGAAAGAATTATCAGAAAGCAAAACAAAATGTATTACTGAGTACCTATTATGTGCCAAGTATACTATTAGGTACAAAGTATACAATAGTTCATAAATTTTCTTAAAATAAGTTAGCTTTCAAAGATTATTCAAAAAGTTCTTTGTTCATAAGTTCATTTGTCGTAAGTCCAGGATGTCTCTAATACAAGCAAATAACATGTATATGTAAGAATAATTATCATGTTTATATCCTTTTCATTATCATATAACTCGTTTTAAAACAGGTCCACACTTTCTTATCAATAATTTCAAAATCCAAAATGTTTTAAAAAGTTTTCTGGAAGCTTATGGCAGAAAAATCTGGCCCAATATGGCATACAATATTAAGATAGGTATTAATTTTCTTTTATACCATTTAATGTCAATATCCATATACATCAGTGTAGAAATATAAATGTGTTTAATTGTGTGGTTTGATTCTGACCAAAGGGATAGGAAGAAACTTTCTGCAATAATGGGAATGTTCTTGAACCTGACTGTGGTGGTGGTTGCATGAGGGTATACAATAGCTTAAGCTCATTAAGTACACTTAAAATAAATGTATTTATTTATATATAAACTATGCCTGATTAAAGTTGGTTTGAAAAGAAAAATAAGTGAATACTTAAAAAAAAATTGACTATCTACTTTATACGAGGCTGTTTTACACCCTTATAAATACATATATTAACACCTGCTCATATGTACACATAAGCATATAATTTATCTAGAGAACATGTACATTTTTATAAAGTATATCTAAAGAGAGAATATGTTTAATAAAGCACCATAGAAGATTATCATACATAATTGGAAAAACAAAGGAAATTTTTACATAGCCACATGTTAGTCAGGGCTCTCCAGAGAAAAAGAACTGATAGGATATATGTGTGTGGATGTACATATTTGCAGATACATATTTACATATGACTGGCTCACTTATAAGAACTGGCTCAAGTGATTATGGAGGCTGAGGGGTCAGATCTGCAGTCAGCAAGTTGGGGACCAAGGAGGACTGATACAACAAGCCTGAAAGCCTGAGAACCAGGAAAGACAATGGTATCATTTCAGTCTGAAAGACAGCAAGCTGAGGACTGGTGAGCTGATGCTTCAGTTTGAATCAAAAAAAAGAAATAAATTAATGTCCCAGCTCAAGGGAGTCAGGAGGAAGAGTTTCCTCTTATGAAAGGGAAGGTCAGCCTTGTGGTTCTATTCAGGCCTTTCCTTGATTATTTGAGGCCCATCCATATTCGGGAGGGCAACCTCTTACTCAGTTTACAAATTCAAGTGTTAATCTCATTCATAAACACCCTCACAGACAGACCCAGAATAATATTTGACCAAGTATCTGGGCACCAAATGGCTAAGTCAAGTTGACACACAAAAATAAACATCACAGCCAAAATCCATTTCACATACACTGTTTTTTTTCTTTCTGCTTTTCTGTTGCTTAAATTAAATACTTCAATTCTGAAATGGTAAAACCTAAACAAATACTAAGTATATCTAGTCAAGCACCATCACTTAAGTGTAATAAAAATGAGACTATGGTCCAGGCACAGTGACCCAAGCTTGTAATCCCAGCACTTTGGGAGGCTGAGGCATGTGGATCACTTGAGGTCAGGAGTTTGAGACCAGCCTGGCCAATATAGTGAAACCACGTCCCTACTAAAAATTAAAAAATTAGCCAGGTATGGTGGCAGGCACCTGTAATCCCAGCTATTTGGGAGGCTGAGGCAGGAGAATGGCTTAAACCTGGGAGGTGGAAGTTGCAGTGAGCCAAGATTGCACTGCTGCACTCCAGCCTGGGTGATAAAGCAAGACTCCATCTCAAAAAAAAAAAAAAAAAAAAAAAAAAAAGAGAGAGAGAGACTGTGGTGGAATTACAAGTCAGCTTCTCTTTTGTCTTCTATACTTTTTCTGCAATCTTGGTCCTAATTGGAATTCATCTATCAATCTGACAGACAATTTCATGAAAAATCCAGGGAAAAGGAATGTAAATCACCTGAATAGATGAATATTGATTAAGGTAGATCTACTAAATTATTTTTTTTAGTTTACTTTTCCTTTTCCTAAAATGTGTTTTATTTTAACCCTGCTAATAAAAATCTTCAAATGTATATGCTTATCATCTATCTTGGTAAAGTCTGTGAATATAACTGACAATTTTTTTTATCACACACAATTTCGAAGTGCCTTAGTATGCCATGTGCCTCACATCTTGTTTCTTTTGGAAACATAGATGCTATGAATGAGTGAGTAAAATATCTCCTTACCCAGGCTATTTCATTGTTATTGTTTTTTTGACAGTAGGGTGGTATGGAGAGATTTGGGAATCAAATGGAAAATAAATTTTACCTTGGCTGCACCATTATAGAGGGCTACATAACCTTAGATTTTAGTTCTTGTTTTTCTAAAGACTCAGTTTCTGTGCTTTTAAAAGAAAGGAACCAAATACCTACTTCCCAAATAGGCAATGTAGTGAAATACACAAGAGTTCAGACATCTGACACCTTCAGGAAATTATTTGATATTTATAAGACTTATTTTACTCATATATAAAATAGTAGTAAAATAGAGTATTCCACAGGGTTGTTGTAAGGATTACGTACCATTAGGTGTGTAAAGTGCTTAGTCTTGTTCCTTACACAGAGTAAGCTTTCAGTACAGGTTAGCTATACCTAAGATTACATTAGGTAATATGTGGAACATGGAGTTCGAATTTTGGCTAGTAGATGCTCAAAAAATTATAGGTTGCTTTTACTTTTTCACGATCTTTAAATAATTTAACTAATGAATAAAAACAAATGTGCCAAAAAATTAATTCCCAAACCCCTACTTTTATCTTTAACTTCCTCCATTTTCATTCTGAAAATACTTTGAGATAAAGGGCTAAAATTTATCTTGAGATTATTTGTCTTTAGAGAAAAGAGACACTTTAAACCTTTTTACGTTTTTAAGGAATGAAATGAGACTTAATATCTCAACATCACCATTTCCAAAGGCTTGAACATTCATTTTCAAAAGTATTTGAAGGAATCTGGCTGACTTAGGGAACAAAACAATGTCAGAATGTGTCTTAATTCTAGCTTTCTAATTTTATTAAAGCCCAAAGTTCATTAGTGATTAAAAGCTGTTAATTTCACAGAATTATCTGGTAGTATCAGGAATAATCAAGACACAACTATCCACACCATAATAATTTCTTCCATTTTTGACCCAAGCTCTGATGGTTGGTTTTCCATAAAAATGAAAAATATTTTGCTGTATCAGGTAAACCAGGGATGGAATGAAGATATATTTCTTAAACTGTCTCTGTCACAATCATAGGTAGCTTTAGAAGTGTTAAGGAATATAAATGATAATAAACAATTGCAGGCCACTAAAAACACTATAACAATTCTCACAAATACCAACAGAAATATTTTAAGAAAGAAGAAACAATCTCCTTTAAATGTAAACATTTACTCTAATGTATATAGTGTGAAGATATTTAAGCAAAAACTTGGTTCTCTACAAATATATGTGTATATTGTGAACATATTTAAGTAAAAAATTGAGTCTCTTACTCAGAGAGTATTTTGTTTTTTTTTATTATCTGTCTTAATATTTTTAAGATTTTATGATTTTTGCTAGTGCAATTAATTTTTTCAAAATTATAATATAAGTAATTCTTGACCAGATAAATGAATTAAAACTACATTAGCCATTGTTATATTCTTTTTAATGGAGCTTAAAGTATAAATTAAAAATGTGTCTTGGTCTTCAGTATAGAAATTTTTAAAAAGTAAGCCTGCATTAGTATGTGTAATTTAGCTAAGGAAAATAGAAAATTAATTGGGTTTTGTTTACACAAATTGAATTTTAAAAAGTACTCCAAAAATCTATATCTCAAAGATACCTTAGTAATAGTGTTTTGTTCAAATGGAAAGTACAAATTATTATTATGATTTGCAAAATAGCATTTATTAAACACTATGTGTCATGTACCCTGCTACCCCAATTTTTTCATTATTTCCTTTAATTATCACAAGAATCTAATGAACTGATCAAATACATTATCACATCTATAAAGTAATAAACTTATAAGAGCTTAAGTATCTAGTAATAGCAATGAAGATAGAAATTTGAACCCTGCTCTGTCTGATTATAAATCAGTCTTATAGTATCATTTCTCTTACTAGCAAAACTGGAATAGTAGTAAGACTCATAGATCTGTGAATGTATGTGAAGTTAGTGAATGTATATTTAGACAAAAAATTGTATAAAAGCCCATGGTGAAGGGTCAGGCACAAAGTAAGCATTCCCCCCTGGCTTCCCCCTGATTAAAAAAATATTACCCATCTGAGTCTTAAACTTATTATCTTTGGAGAGGGACTAATACATGCTTTGCTATGTTGAAATGAGGAGTACTTGTCATAATGTATTATGTGAAAGTTCCCCATGATGTATAGTGTTTTTGTATTTATGCATGTGTAATGTATACCCACAATTTATGTAAAAGTCCTTTATTAAAGTTTTTACAGCTTTCAGTTTGTAATATACTCTAAAAATATTAACTACAAAGACAATTAATAATTCATGTTACTTATTGTTTTTCATAAGTAGACATTAAACATCAGGCTTATATATAAGCTAGTTTTCTTGCTTTTCTTCAAATGGCACTTCTAGAATGCATTTTTAATAAAGAAGAAAATGATAGCTCCATTCTATGCTAGGTGTGAGCTGCACTACTAAGTGACTCTGAAACATGGGATATTTTTGCTTTGGCTTTTAAGTAGTAGACAGAGTTTTAAAATCTTTAGTATCAAAGAATAAATTTGAGTTTATTAGAAATATTATTATCAACCTGAGTCCAAACCAATTAGATACCATTCAACATTGAATCTTTCAAAATATAAGGTTTGTGTATGTGTGTGTCACAAATATTGGATACTGGATCGACACAGTCAAATTAGGCTTACTTCTGGGCATGTAGGAGCTCATTCTACAGTCAGGTACTAGATGAATGAGAATATGGAGGGGTAAGTGCAATACATAAATATACAAGATATATACTCAATAGGGAAAAATCCACGTATTTATAGATTTTTGAATCTTTAGCAAAGACACTAATAAAATTAACGAATTGTTTGAAAATGCATCAGATAAACATTAGAATAATTCCTTTCTTAAGAATAATTAGGGATTGGTTTAGCATAAATTGCTGAGGGAATCCATTATAAAGCTGCTTTGTGCATTAAGTAGAATAACTTTTAAAAATATTAAGCAATGTTCTTGCTCTTAACTTAGAGTGAAATATTAAGCACAAAACTAAGAGAAACTTGAGTCTATTAGAATTCAGGCCATTTGGCTTTTGAGAATTTCTGCAATTATTCTCTAAGTAACAGTGACAACTTAAAGACTAATCACTACTTATATGTATTTCTTGACATTTTATGACATTATACATTAATGCCAAATTTTTCACTTTAAGTAAATTTTCTTTTTTTCACACATAAAAAGGACACAACACATAACTATATGTATTCATAAATTATCCAAACATGCACAGTTGTGAAACCTCAAAAGAGGTTAATGCATAAAACATTTTGAGGGCCTCAGACACCCCTGGTCTTCCCTCAATTACTATTCTTGCTTTCTATCCAAAAAATCCCCCAATACCCTAAAATTTAACAGTGAAGGTTAATTTGCCAGTTTTTAAAAACCTTCATAAAAAAGGATTTTTTTTGTTGATGTTGTAGATGTTGATTTATTTTCTTTTATTTTTTCCAGATTCTTACATTTTTAATAGCTATATACATGATTATATGTAATTCTTGACTTCCTGTGCTTAGTAATATAATGTAATATGAAATTACTCCATGTTTTTGCATATATCTAAGGTTCATTCATTTTTATGATTGTATCATGGACATTTATGCTTTCTTTATCTATATATATAAAATATGTATATATATTTGTCCTTTAGAAATACTATTTTCCTCTGAAATTCTTCTACAAGTCTCTTTTGAGTTATGCTTTTCTCTCAGGTACATAATAAAAAGTCAAATTATTGCATTATAAGTTACGTATATGTTCAAAAACAGAAGATAATTCCAAAAGATTCTACAAAGTTTTGATAGTCATTTTTGAGCATTTTCACTAGCTAGCACCTTGCAAGGACCAATAATCAGCCATAGCGAATGAAGGTACATATTTTAATTTTGAAACAGTTTTAAAACTAGTGCTCTGCATACATTCCTTGCACTAAGTGAAACTGAGTCTCACAAGACAAATGCAACAATAATGCAGCCTGATATTTCAAATCAATGGAGTCCTTCACACATTATCTGCAAAGTGTGTAACTTCCTAACTTGGTATAAGTTTGACTTAGATCCAACTCTTCTGGGTGTGTATTTTTCCTTTTGAATTAAATTAGCTACATCAGGAAATGCACATTTGCTAGAATCTCATTATGCATCCTTTTTTGTTTGTTTGCTCTCTGTTAATATCCAAGGTAATTTTCACAGACATGGATGCTTTTCTTCCATCTATAATTACTTCTCCTATCTTGGGCATGCAGATTACCCCATTGTCTGAGATTATCTACCATAGATACTGTCAAGTTTTACTTCTGAGGGAAGTACAATCTGAAACGACTTTTCTTTGTTTCTCAAACATACGCTGGCTGCACATTGATACCAATTAAAAAGATATCCATATACCTATAGAAAGCAAAGTATAGGATCATTTCTCTATTTTTCATCACTCATCACATGGAAGTCACGGTAAGGTTCATTTATTTTAGGAGCTTTTCCACTTTCAATGATCAAAGTTCTGAGTGTTTTCTCTTTCTTCTGTTAACCTTAATAAAAAACACAGCAAGGCTCTCAAGAAGAAAATGGTATTTCTTTGGGAACAAGGCATTGCATTGAAATATGTGTGCCTTAGTAAACTATTAGTTTACTAAGTATTCATGGAGGTAATAAAAGACAAAGGATTTTATAGAGAAAATGAGGAGGATTACATAATTGTTCTGAAATAATTATTCTTGATTACAAGAATCAATAACAAGGGTAACAGTAACAAGGGTGTCAGTTGCCTGACACTGGGCAGGCAACTATTGCAAAAATGTCCTTGCAGAAATAGTTTTTGTGTAAGGTGGTGATAGCCTTTTTCAAGAGTGTGGTTTTTGGAGAATCTTTTGTGATACTTTTCATTGTCAGACATTAATGCATGAGTAATCCTCTCTTTATAGCTTTCCCCAGCTTTATTTGTCAGAGTTTTGCTTTTGTGTTTCTCTAACACAAGTGACTCCATTTTGATTTTGACAGCTTTAACACTTGTTTATATCACTTAATTTTTCTGGATCTTTCAATCATTTTACCATATCATTTTTACCAACTCATATATCTAAGAGTTTCCAATATGAATTTAGGAATAAACTCAGAAGGCTTCTACCAGAATTTCAGGTTTTCTATGTTTACATCTAATTTATTGTGGTTGTGTTCTTCTCATGCTTCTAATGTCTGGTGGTCTTTGCTCTCTACAGAAGCTGGGATAGTAGCAACAAAATCTGTCTACCAATGCCTGTCAAAACATGAGTCACCTCTTTTCTTCTTGTCTTTGTTTTTATATTATTCTTGAAGTTTTATTTAAATCATTTTTTGTCTTTGATTTGAGACAATAAACTTTTTTTGTCCAATTATTAGATATTTCTGCAATTCCTGAATTTTCCTTTCTCTCTTTCTCTTTCCCTTTCTTTCTTTCTTTCTTTCTTTTCTTTTCTTTTCTTTTCTTTTCTTTTCTTTTCTTTCTTTTTTTTGAGATGAAGTCTTGCTCTGTCACCCAGGCTGGAGTGCAGTAGTACGATCTCAGCTCACTGCAACCTCTGACTCGTGGGTTCAAGCCATTCTCCTGCCTCAGCCTCCCCAGTAGCTGGGATTACAGGCACTCACCACCACGCCCAGCTAATTTTGTATTTTTTTAGTAGAGACAGGGTTTCACCATGTTGGCCAGGCTGGTCTCAAACTCCTGACCTCGTGATCCGCTCACCTCGGCCTCCTAAAGTGCTGGGATTACAGGCTTGAGCCACTGTGCCTGGCCGAATCTTCCTTTTTTAACCATCACAAACCTCAATTGTTGAAGACTTGCCACCACTAACTTTCTGTAACACTCAAAGTGAGCACATGGGGTACCTATAAGAAACAGCACACACAAAGTCTCTATTAAAATGTAATTTTAAGTCATCCCATGACATGCATGCACCTGTGCAATAATCATTTTTATCTTTCTTCTATTTTTCTTTCATTCTGGGAGTACCTCTTTTTACTATAACCTAAACTTGAATCTACTGCTGACAGAAGAGTTTAAGAAATGTAATTTCTATGTTTCCAGCAACTGTGATTCTTATGAGTGCAGAAAAGGAACCAGGGTTTATGGAGAACAAAAGAGCAGAGTTATCTCCTCCCATAATAATCTATAGTGGTCCTTATAGCCGCAGTTAACTTTTGAACACAACAAGAACAATATTATGCTTTCATCTAACCATGTGTAGCTGTGTCTTGTACTTGGATGTGTTCACCCTGTCCACACAAAACTAAACATAAGGTTTGATAAGTCACTATATCTGTCTTTTTTATGCTAATTTATTTTTAATTCACATAATAGTTCCCTTCATACATATTTAAGTAAATATTCTCAAACTTCATTTTATTTAGTAGAGTTTAGTTAGAAGATCAGTGCTTCCTCATAGAATAATTGTATGTGTGTGTGCATTTCTTTCTATATATAAACAAAATTTTCATCTTGAGGGCAATGAGGAAAGCTGATGTCTGACTCTAGCTGAGTCTCGAGTTGTAAGTGGATCTTCCACAGAACAGTAGCCTCTTGAAAACATTCTGGCTCTAATAAAAACATTATGGTCTCCTTAAACATATAGCTTAGGCTGAGTGCTGTGGCTCAAGCCTGTAATCCCAGGACTTTGGAGGTCAATGCAGGCAGAGCACCTGAAGTCAGGAGTTTGAGAACAGCCTGGCCAACAAGGTGAAACCTTGTCTCTACTAAAAATACAAAAGTTAGCTGGGTGTGGTGGCAGGCACTTGTAATCCCAGCTACTTGGGAGGCTGAGGCAGGGGAATAGCTTGAACCTGGGAGGCAGAAGTTGCAGTGAGCCAACGTCACACCACTGCACTCCAGCCTGGATGACAGAGTGAGAGATTCCATCTCAAAAAAAAAAAAAAAAAGTAAACATATAGCTCAAAGATATA
Organism: Pan troglodytes; assembly: GCF_028858775.2. Taxonomy (NCBI): domain Eukaryota; kingdom Metazoa; phylum Chordata; class Mammalia; order Primates; family Hominidae; genus Pan; species Pan troglodytes. Next base: position 42,228,330 of record NC_072407.2, on the reverse strand, counting down.
TGAAAAGGCTGAGAAGCTAGCAAGCGAGTCTCAGAGAATTTGTGATTTATAATTATTCATTTAACTACATTCACTCAAATATCCTCACTACAATGTCCTGGATTCCACTCTTACCATTTAATACCCTAAATTCCACAGGTCATGCTTAATAAAGTAGTGATTTCAACTTATATTTTAATTCTGACATCAAAAGAAGTCTTTGTTTCTGGTTTACAGATAAATTAGCATTGTTTCATAATATATAAAAGATTTTTTAAGAGCAGTATTTTATGCTTGTTGTTTCTCTAACGGACATTGAATCAAGATTTTAAGCTTTGAATTTGTTGTTATTTTATATCTTTACTATCTCAGTGAAATTAAAGACAACCATTCAGGCTACTATCATTTAGCCACATTTCAACATCTTGGTCTCCCAAACCTTGGTGCTTAATAGTTATACCATTCTATACAACTGTATGTTATAAGTTATTGCATATCTATGGTATCACTGACTACTAATATCACATATACCTACTGATCATAAAACTAATGTCAGACTTTAATCATTTTTATTTCCTGAAATCATTCCTAGCAGCAAATCTAATACAAATTTAGTTAGTAAGACAAAAGTTGTTCGAATAATTCTAGCAAGTAATTTAACAGAGTGAATGAGAAACTAAGGTGGCCTTTTCTCCTAGAAATTCCCAGGTCAGGGTTGGAAATCTCCAGGCAAAATTGCATCATACTGCTAAACGATTTGAAGTGTAGGCCCTAGGAGACTACTGAGGGGCTCCTATGGCTATCATTAATATTATAGCCTTGAAATGTCTCATGGTAAATTACAGTGAATCATGATGCCAAAGTATTTCAACTAAAAATAATATTTTCAAAAATGGTGCCAAGACAACACTTAAAAAAGTTCCCTTTTATGTCACTATACACTTGGGAAATAATACAAAATGGACCATACATCTAAACATAAAAGGTAAAGCAAAACTATTTCTCCATTTATAACTTTGATATAGGCAAAACTGGCTTAGATAAAACAACAAGCATAAAAATAATTGAAATAATAATTTGTACTTCATTAAAATAAAGCCCTGGTCTTTACAAGATGTGATGAATAAAATGTTATTAAAATAAAATGTTATTAATAAAATGCTGTTATAAAATTCAAATCACATTCATATGCCATGCGATAAACATATGACAGATGTATCTATAATATATAAAAATAACTAAATAATAATAACAATAAAAAGTCATAGCATTTGAAAATATATTAATATTTTAAGAGGTCATAAAAAGATGCTCTACATTAATCATCAGGTAAATGATAATTAAATCTCCAAGAAATAAGATGACCAACATAAAATTAAAGATAAAAAGTTGTCAATATTAACTTTAGGCAACAATGTTGAGCAGCTAGAATTTTTATCCAATGCTAGTGGGAATATAAAATTGTAGAATCATGTTGATTCAAAGTTTACTGGTTTCATTTAAGTGTAATGTATATTTATTATGGGATTCAGCAATTTTACTCCTGTGTATATGCCCAAGAGAAAAGAAAAAAATATATCTACAAAAGGACTTGCTTACAAATGTTCGAAGTGACATTATTCTTAATAGATCTGAACTGGAAATACCTAATCATTATCAGAAACAGAATGGATAAACAAATCATTGTACATTTGTACAAAGAAATACGACTTGTCAATAAAAAGAATAAACTAATAATACAGACAAGAATTTGCTTAAGAGAAGTGAGACCCAAATAGAATATAATTGTATTTGTGTGAAATGTGGTATAAGGCAAAACGAATCTACGTCAATAGAAATTAAAACACTGGTTTTCTATCTGGTAGAGACTAAGGGAATTTACACATGCAGGCTTATTCTGAGGCAATGGCTACGTTCTATTTCTTGATTCGTGGGATGATTACTTCTGGTAATAATTATCAAAACTGTATTAAACTATATACTTAAAATGAGTGCATTTTATTTTATGTAGATAATCCCTTAAGTTGATTTCAATAGTGAAACATAGCACTTCTGTGTAAAAAAAATAGTTGTATAGTAATTACAAGACCCATGCTGGAGGATTGTGAATTCTGTGAACTGTATTAACACTTAAATCTCAATACTAGTACTAGCATGATTAGCGTTTTGCCAATCAATTTCAAAAAGAAATAGTTAAGTATCGTTAAAAACAATTCACATGTATACTTCAAATATCTTTTTAGTTGAAATTTATAAAGAATCTGTCATTAACCAGTCTTTTTTTATTGAAGGCAAGTCTTTTTGATTTCCACTGCACGTGGTTCTGCTAATTAGAGTTTTGCATCACTTTTGTCACATGATATATATTTTAATGTGTCATGAGATAATTAGTTTGAATTTTTTTCAAGTGGTAGTAAGAACTTAAAGATATTAAAAAATGAGGACAGATTTTTTCAGATGTTTGCAATATTTCCCTCTAGTAATTTACATTTATTTCACTCATATCTAATTTATAAATTTTTTAAAATGCTCTTTAATTTTAACTTAATTTTCATATAAACTCAGAAATGAACATTCTCTCCATTAATTCTACAATATGAATTATGTTTTATTAATTACTTCATTATAATAACGAGAAAAATTGACATTAACTGGTTTAGAAAATAGTAAAGATACTTTTTGGAGGGAACAAACGTACATAAACAAGCTTAAACCAGTTTTCACACATTGTGGTCTCAAGACCGGTTACAGTCCATAGTCTTACTGAAGATCCCAAACATCTTTTTGCATTTGTTTGTATCTACCACTTATCCTTATTAGAAATTAAAACTAAAAAACTTAAGGTACTTATTTATTTAAATAATAAACGATTTAATGGTCAACATAAGTAACATATTATGTAAAAGCTATATTTTTCTAAAGAACAAGTGAGAAAAGAGACTTTTTTTGACAAATCTCTTTAACAATGTATTTGTTATAACAGAAGACTGGATTTTTATATTTGCTGATGCATGCAATCTGTTGTGATGTGCTACTTAGTTGAGATATATTTTTAAAAGTGTCACATACATATATATAGTTGGAAATGGGAGTGGTATTTTAAATTCCTGTTCATATAACGTTGGATATTTATTTATGATTCTATAAAGAAGCACACAAAGGAGTAGGTTACTAAAGGTTAGTTTCAATGTTGAATCTGAGAGCATGTCCATGATACTGGCTTATACTTTTCTTTATTTGTTGTGTCCTTGTCTTGTTTGGGCATCAGGCTAATGCTAGCCTTGAATGAGTTTGGAAGTACTCCTTTTTAAAATTATTTTTGAGGAGTTTGAGTAGAACTGGTATTAGTTCTTTAAATATTTGCTATAATTCAGCGGTGAAGCCATTAGACCCTGAGCTATTGCTTGATGAAAGACTTCTTATTATGGCTTATTTTTCATTACTCATTTTTTTTTTTAGATGGATTCTTGCTCTATTGCCCAGGCTGGAGTGCAGTGGCATGATCTCGGCTCACTGCAACCTCCACCTCCCAGGTTTAAGCAATTCTCCCACCTCAGCTTCCTGATTAGCTGGGATTATAGGCACATGCCACCATGCTGGCTAATTTTTGTATTTTTAGTAGAGATAGAGTTTCACCATGTTAGCCAGGCTGTTCTTGAAAACTCCTGACCTCAAGTGATCTGCCTGCCTTGGCTTCCCAAAGTGTTGGGATTACAGGCATGAGCCACCACACCTGGCCTTCATTATCCATTATTGGGTGTTTTTTTGTTTGTTTTCAGTTTTTTTCCCCCCTCATAGCTTGTATGTGTCCAAGAATCCAAGAATTTACCCATTTCTTCTTGCTTGTCCAATTCGTTGGCATATAGTTGTTCATAAAATTCTCTAATGATTTTTTTTTGGCATTTCTGTGGTCTTGTTTTTTTTCTGATTCTGATTTTATTTTTGTCTTCTTTCTATTTTTCTTACATAGTCTAACTAAAGAGTTTTTGATTTTGTTCATCTTTTCAAAAAACAAACTTATTATCTTTTTTATTTTTTATTTTTCTTATTTTACTTTAAGTTCTGGTATACAAGTACACAACGTGCAGATTTGTTATATAGGTATTATACATGTGCCATGGTGTTTTGCTGCGCTTATCAACCCATCATCTAGGTTTTAAACCCGGATACATTAGCTTTTTGTCCTATAGTTAGGTCTTTTTTTATTATTATACTTTAAGTTCTAGGGTACGTGTGCACAGCATGCAGGTTTGATACATAGGTATACATGTGCCACGTTGGCTTGCTGCAACCATCAACTCATCATTTACATTAGGTATTTCTCTTAATGCTATCCCTCCCCCAGCCTCCCAACCCCCACATCCATTCAACCACTCTGTGTCTTTTAATTAGAGAATTTAGCCTATTTACATTCAGTATTATTATTGATAAGTAAGGAGTTATTACTATCATTTTGCTGCTGGCTTTCTTGTTGTTTTGTGTCCCTTCTATTCTTCTTTTTTTTTTCCTTTTGTCATCCTTGGTGGTTAAGTGAGTTTTTTCTGGTACTATGCTTTAATTTGTTGGTTGCTCTCCCTCCCCTCGCCCCCCAAACCCGACTGGCCCCTGAGTGTATTACCTTCTATGTGTCCATGTGTTCTCATTGTTCAACTCCCACTTATGTGTGAGAACATGTGGTGTTTGCTTTTCTGTTCCTCTGTTAGTTTGCTGAGGATGATGGCTTCCAGCTCCATCCATGTCCCTGAAAATGACATGATCTTATTCCTTTTTCTGGCAGCATAGTGTTTTATGGTGTATAGGTACCACATTTTCTTTATCCAGTCAATCATTGATGGGCATTTAGGTTGGTTCCCTGTCTTTGCTACTGTAAATACTGCTGCAATAAACATATGTGTACATGCATCTTTATAGTAGAACAATTTATATTCCTTTGGGTATATACCCAGTAATGGGATTGCTGGGTCAACTGGTATATCTTGTTCTAGTTCCTTGAGGAATTGCCACACAGACTTACGGAATGGTTGAACTCATTTACATTCTTACCAACAATGTAAAAGTGTTCCCATTTCTCCACAGCCTCACCAGCATCTATTGTTTATTGACTTTTTAATAATCGCCATCCTGACTGACATGAGATGGTACCTCATTGTAGTTTGGATTTGCATTTATCTAATGACCAGTGATGATGAGCTTTTTTTCATACATTTGTTGACTACATAAATGTCTTCTTTTGAGAAGTGTCTGTTCATATATTTAGCCCACTTATTGATGGGTTTTTTTTCTTGTACATTTGTTAATGTCCCTTGTAGATTCTGGATATTAGCCCTTTGTCAGATGGATATATTGCAAAATTTTCTCTCATTCTGTAGGTTGCCTGTCCACTCTGATGATAGTTTTTATATTGCTTTTTTAGTCCTAAATTTTTTATTTTTGCTCTGATTATTGTTATTTTTTCCTTCCACTAACTTTGAGTTTGATTTATTCTTGTCTTTCTAGTTCATTGAGGTATATCACTAGGTTGTGTGTTTAAATCTTTCAGCTTTTTTGATGTAGGTGTTTATTGCTCTAAACTTCCTTGCAAGTACTGCTTTTCTGTATCTGATAGATTTTTGTATCTTTTATTTTCATTTCCATTTGTTTCAAGAAATTTTTAAATTTTCTTTTTAATTAATTCATTGACCAATTTGTCATTCAAAAGTATGTTAATTTCTACGTGTTTGTGTCGTTTCTAAGGTTCTCTTGCTATTGGTTTCTAGCTTTATTCCATTATGATCTGAAAAATATTTTAAATGATTTCTACTCTTTGAATTTGTTGAGGCTTGCCTCGTGACCTAAGATATGATCTATTCAGGAGAATGTTTCATGTGCTGATGAAAACAATGTGTTTTGTGTATCGGTTGGATTAAATATTCTGTAGATGTCAGTTAGGCCTATTTGGTCTAGTGTATAATTTAATTCAATGTTTCTTTCTTGATTTTTTTGTCTACCCGATCTGTCCATTCCTGAGTGTGAGGTGATGAACGCTCCTGCTATTATTGTTTCAGTCTATCTCTCCCTTTAGATTTATTATTTTGTTTTATATATGTGGGTGCTCTAGTGTGTAGTGCATAGATTTTTATAATTCTTACATCTTTTGCTATGTAATCATTTTAGCATTATATAATGATCTTTGTCTCTTTTTATAGTCTCTGACAAGTAGTCTATTTTATCTGATATATGTGTAGCTACTCTTGTTTTTTTCTGTTTTCATTTGTATGAAATACATTTTTTCATCTCTTCACTTTCAGTCTATGTCTATCTTTATAGGTAAGATGGGATTTTCATAGGGAGCATATAGTTGGGTCTTTTTTTTTATTATACTTTAAGTTCTAGGGTACATGTGAACAACATGCAGGTTTGACATAGGTATACATGTGCCATGTTGGTTTGCTGCACCCACCAACTCATCATTTACATTAGGTATTTCTCCTAATGCTTTCCCTCCCCCAGCCTCCCACCCCCGCCCCCCCCCCCCGCATCCATTCAACCACTCTGTGTCTTTTAATTAGAGAATTTAGCTTATTTACATTCAGTATTATTATTGATAAGTAAGGAGTTATTACTGTCATTTTGTTGCTGGCTTTCTCATTGTTTTGTATCCCCTCTATTCTTCTTTTTTTTTTTTTCTTTAGTCATCCTTGGTGGTTAAGTGATTTTTTTCTAGTACTATGCTTTAATTTGTTGGTTTTTATTTTTAGTGTATCTATTTCAGGTTTTGAATTGTGGTTACTACAAGGTTTACAAAAAACATAGACATAACGCTAACTTTAAATAGATAAAAACTTAGATCACAGAAAGAAGAGTAAACAAAAACAAACAAACAATGTCTATACTTTATCTTTAGTCTCCCCATTTTGATGTTTGTTTGTCTCAATTTACATGTTTTATGTTGCCTGTCTGTTAACAGAGTGCTATAGCTATTGTCATAATTGATAGACTTGTTTGGGCTTCATGGTAGAGTTTAAGTGGATTGTACACCACAGTTACAATACGTGAATATTCTGGAGTTGTCTTTGTACTTAATTTTACCAGTGGGTTTTATATCTTCATTTTTTTTCCCTGCACATTAGTGATTTCTTTTCTGATTGAATAATTCACTTTAGCATTTTTGGTAAGACAGATCTGGTGGTTATAAGTTCTCTTAGGTTTGTTTCTTTCAGGAAGACTTTACCTCTCATTCATAATAAAAGACTAACTTGGTTGAATAAAGTATTCTTAAATATCAGTTTCTTTTTTTTTTTTCAGCATTTAGAAAATTTGGTCCCACTCCTTTCTGGTCTGTATGGTTTCCATTGAGAAGTCTGTTACCAGATGAGTTGGAGTTCCTTTATATGTTATTTGCGTTTTTTTTTTTTAATCTTGCTGTTTTAGGATCCTCTCTTTGCCTTTGACCTTTGAGAGTTGGATTACCAAATGTCTTAAAGTTCTATATTTAGCAAACCTGTTTGGCGTTCTCTTACCTTCTTGTACCTAGACATTCATGTTATTCTCGAGTTTTGGAAAGTAGTCTGTTATTATTTCTTTTAATAAGCTCTCTACTCCTTGCTCTTGCTCAATTCCCCCTTTAACATCAATAATTCTTAGATTTGGTCTTTTGAGGTATTTTTATTAGGTATCTCCATTTCTTTTTATTCTTTTTTTCCTTTTTTCTCTTCTGATTGTATAATTTCAAATAGCTTATCTCTGAACTCACTGATTTTTTATTTTTCTCTGCTTGGCCCATCTGCTGTTTTAAACTTCCAGTGAATTTTTCAGTGTAGCAAATGTATTTCTCAGTTTTAAATTTCTGGGGTTTTGTTTTCTTTAATCATTTTGTTAAATTTCTCTGATAAATTTCTGAATTGTTTTTCTGTGTTATCCTTGGAGATCACTGATTTTCCCTAAAACTTTTATTTGGAATTATTGGTCAGAGATCTCACATATTGCCATCTCATTGAGGTCAGTTACAGGTACCTTGCTTTGTCTGTTTCTGGTGGTCATAGTTCCCTGATAGCTGTTGTTTCTTTTAAATGTATTGTACATCAACGTCTTTGCTTTGAAGGTTTATTTATTTATTCCAGTATTCTCTATCTGGCTTGTTTTGGTTTTTGTTGGTTATATTTGCTTAGAGATTCTTTATAATTTACCTGTGAAATTTCTTAATTTTTTCCTAGGTCACTGCCTACTGTTTGGCACCAGATGTTACCTAAAGCTCAGGATTGCCTCAGCTCTAGCAAATCATAAGTGCTTCCTGGCAAGAATAGGGGAGGTCACAAATGGGATATCCTGGGAGCATAAAAAGGCCAGCTAGGGGTTTGAGCCCAGGACACTTACAGAATGTACCTCCTACAGCATGATGCTGCTGAATATGAATAGAAATCCTATTCTGATTTGTCATCTCCTTTGGCCAAGTTACAGAGCAGGGTTTCCAGAGATGGGGATGATGTTACCACCTTTCCCCTTTCTCTCTGGCTGTCCTCAAAGATTTGTCTCCCTGGCCGGGCGTGGTGGCTCACGCCTGTAATCCCAGCATTTTGGGGGGCCGAGGCGGGCAGATCACGAGGTCAGGAGATCGAGACCATCCTGGCTAACAAGGTGAAACCCCGTCTCTACTAAAAATACAAAAAATTAGCTGGGCGTGGTGGCGGGAGCCTGTAGTCCCAGCTACTCGGGAGGCTGAGGCAGGAGAATGACGTGAACCTGGGAGGCGGAGCTTGCAGTGAGCCGAGACTGGGCCACTGTACTCCAGCCTGGGCGACAGAGCAAGACTCCGTCTCAAAACAAACAAACAAACAAACAAACAAAAAGATTTGTCTCCCTTCAGGTACTCACAATACTTCTCATGAATTGAGGCATGAAAAGGTCTCCTGATGAAGGACTCAAGTTGGTGGAGAAGCTGATCGTCCACCTCGATCTCACTTTTTCCAGTGTAGAAATGGTAAGTTGGGGGAAATTTTTTGCACTCTTGGTGCTAGACAGATTGGGGGGATAGTTGTTGCATATAAGAAATTAAATTATCTTACTGTCTGCTCAGAGTTTTTAAGCTTTCTGTGGCCCTGGGAAATGACTTATCCTCATCTTTGAGTTCTGGAATATTGCCGGTGACAATCTCAGTGCCTTATATTTTTTTGGTTTTCTGTGGGTAGGAGGGAAGCCAGCTGCCATTTTGGAACTGAAAGTCTCCTCTGCTATGATACTTTCTATGACACCAACAATTTTACCACATTTGCTTTTGCAAAATCAGTGTAAATTTCAACAGAATGAACAAAGTCAATTAATGTTTTATCATTACTAAAACAATAGTTTGACCTTGTAGATACTCTAAAAGCATACATTTTAATAATATATTAATAAGAGTATCCAAAGCTTCCTGGACTACAATTTGAGAAGCATTGCAGTAAAGTGTAGCCCTTGCATAACTTGCCATGAGTGTGCAGTATGCTACAAGCATTAGTCAGTTTCTTTTCTTTCTTTCTTTCTTTTTTTTTTTTTTTTTTTTGAGATGGAGTCTCCCCCCGTCCCCCAGGCTGGAGTGCAATGGCACCATCTTGGCTCACTGTAACCTCTACCTCCTGGGTTCAAGCGATTCTTCGGCCTCAGCCTCCTGAGTAGCTGGGATTATAGATGCCCACCACCACACCTGGCTAATTTTTGTATTTTTGGTAGCGACAGAGTTTTGCCATTTTAACCAGGCTGGTCTCGAACTCCTGACCTCAGATAATCCGCCTGCCTCAGCCTCCCAAAGTGCTGGGATTACAGGCCTAAACCAGTGGGCCCGGCCAGTCAGTTTCTTTTCACAGAGGGGAGCTCTTATTTTTCCAGCTAGCTGGATAGTTTGATTAAAAAGACCTCGGTCATTTAAATTAGTGACATAGAAAATTATATAATTTTGTTTCCAAATTCTTTTTATTAGTTTTCTGTAGCATTTGTATAACATTTTAAAAAGGTGTATATTATTAGCCCCATTTTATAGATTAATAAATTGAGACTCTTATTTTTTTAACATAATAATAGGCTTTTTTTCATAAGACGTGTTTTGTTTAAAAAGATTTAGTCTCATATGGGAATTGGAATTTAACAAAAATATTGTCTTAGGTCGATTTTCACTGAGAAATATGTTTTTATTTTTAAGCTCATAATCTCATACTGATCAACATCAATTACAGGAGAATATCTGAGACCTCAGTTCAAACAAACAAGTAACTGTATTTAACTGAAGAAGGTCACTGTTAATCCTAGTCAATAAAGTAACTAATAGATAATCCCTTTTTAAAGATACCAGCTCAAGTTCAGTCTTTAAAATGGCATTTTCTTCTGACAATATGTAAACACTAAAGAAGAAAACTTTTAAAAAATATTTTTCTTTAGTTTTATATTTAAAATAACCAATTCTGTTATTTAAAGTATTTTAATGTTGTTTTCTCCAATGCAATACATTACTTCATTAATCTCATTGTTTAGTATTCTAAACCAATATTCTTTTATTAGGTTTGTTTGTTTGCTGTGGCTTCTGGTCTGGGTAGAAAATTAGTTTTTGAACAAATTCAATATATGTGGAAAAAAATTAAATGTCCTGAATAACCATTGTGTTGTTCTCACAGAATTTTATTTTTCTATGGGCAAACTTTTAAAGTTTTCAGTATCTTAAGCTTATGGAGTTGAATTACAGCCTCTTCTTCTCGAAAGTGTTACTTCATAGAGATATGTGTTCCTTAATTAGTTAGAATTTTGGCTTTTTGTTATGTCTGGTGGTATATTCTGTGATACAATGTAGGATGGGATGCTGAAGTTTTGTTCTTAAAGAGAAAAACCTTTGCATTATCCTCAGGATGCCTAAACAATTACCACCCCCTAAATCAATCAACTAATTAATCAGTCCTATTACCAAAACGGCCAACCTGCTCATCTGACCATCTCAGGTTGTAATTGTGTCTTGGCAATACACAGCAGCAGCTCCCATACTTTGTATATGGAGCCACCCTTGAATGAAAGTGTATTCGGCATCCTGGTAATCCTGTGAACCTGTGTCCCTAAAATCAAATAACTCCCCACAACTTTAGTGTCAGCAAATTTTTCTTTACTATGCTGAAAGTAATATATCTTCAATTGTGTAAATAAAGCCAGATAGCTTAAAAGTGTTTTCAGTTGATAGTCTTGGTTATCTGAAGGGCCATTCTTAACATCTTTCAAGTCTGTCTAGGCCTTTTCTTACCTCTGTCTTTTAGACTTTTACATAACAATCTGTTTTTTGCTGAGGGGGTGAAGGTTGTTTGTTTTTGAGGACAAAGAATGTACCTTCACCTCTGTCTGTTCATCTTTCTGTTAAACAATACAACTATACCCTTCATTGAGGCATTGAAAACCACACCCTACAGGCAGATGGGCTAAGATTTCACCACGGACCCAGAGGAAAATCCTGTCCTTCAAGTGAGAGAAACCAAGTCACAAAATAGCAGCCACAAATTCCACAAGGAATTTGGCTTGATAATACACTGTGTGCATTGATAATGTACAGTAGCCATTGAAGATACACTGACCAGGTCCAAAATAAAAAGGTAAAACCTGCAGAAACTTGACTGCCATCTATTGCAATGCTTTTAATCTGCAATAACATCTTCATCAAAATTCAGTGATGATTCTTAATATTTTACCAGGAAATTACATTAATGAACAGGTGAATTTTTCAATCAATCAGAAATTGTAATTCTGCCGTCAATTTCTTTTCACTTCCCTTGGATTCATACCACTTTGTTCTTCTTGAGGTTAAATTTTTCTGTTTATTTAAAAAAATTGTTTCATTCATTTATCTGTTACCTTAAAAATTTCTCAGACACTAAAACTTGTGGCTATAAAAACAAGAAAAATGAGACACCTGTCTTCAAAGAGTTTACATTTAATCAGACAATCCATTGACAGTGTAAGTGCTATGTAAAGTTGCAATTGAGATAAATAGCATCTTTTTTTTTCTCAGAAGAAACGACATTTGAATTTTATTTTATTTTATTGTATTATTATTATACTTCAAGTTTTAGGGTACATGTGCACAATGTGCAGGTTAGTTACATATGTATACAGGTGCCATGCTGGTGTGCTGCACCCATTAACTCGTCACTTAGCATTAGGTATTATCTCCTAAAGCTATCCCTCCCCGCTCTCCCCACCCCACAACAGTCCCCTAAGTGTGATGTTCCCCTTCCTGTGTCCATGTGTTCTCATTGTTCAATTCCCACCTATGAGTGAGAACATGCGGTGTTTGGTTTTTTGTTCTTGCAATAGTTTACTGAGAATGATGATTTCCAATTTCATCCATGTCCCTACAAAGGACATGAACTCATCATTTTTTATGGCTGCATAGTATTCCATGGTGTATATGTGCCACATTTTCTTAATCCAGTCTATCATTGTTGGACATCTGGGTTGAACCCAAGTCTTTGCTATTGTGAATAGTGCCGCAGTAAACATATGTGTGCATGTGTCTTACAGCATGATTTATAGTCCTTTGGGTATACACCGAGTAATGGGATGGCTGGATCAAATGGTATTTCTAGTTCTAGATCCCTGAAGAATCGCCACACTGACTTCCACAATGGTTGAACTAGTTTACAGTCCCACCAACAGTGTAAAAGTGTTCCTATTTCTCCACATCCTCTCCAGCACCTGTTGTTTCCTGTCTTTTTAATGATTGCCATTCTAACTGGTGTGAGATGGTATCTCATTGTGGTTTTGATTTGCATTTCTCTGATGGCCAGTGATGGTGAGCATTTTTTCATGTGTTTTTTGGCTGCATAAATGTCTTCTTTTGAGAAGTGTCTGTTCATGTCCTTCGCCCACTTTTTGATGGGGTTGTTTGTTTTTTTCTTGTAAATTTGTTTGAGTTCATTGTAGATTCTGGATATTAGCCCTTTGTCAGATGAGCAGGTTGTGAAAATTTTCTCCCATTTTGTAGGATGCCTGTTCACTCTGATGGTAGTTTCTTTTGCTGTGCAGAAGCTCTTTAATTTAATTAGATCCCGTTTGTCAATTTTGGCTTTTGTTGCCATTGCTTTTGGTGTCTTAGAGATGAAGTCCTTGCCCATGCCTATGTCCTGAATGGTAATGCCTAGGTTTTCTTCTAGGGTTTTTATGGTTTTAGGTGTAACGTTTAAGTCTTTAATCCATCTTGAATTGATTTTTGTATAAGGTGTAAGGAAGGGATCCAGTTTCAGCTTTCTACATATGGGTAGCCAGTTTTCCCAGCACCATTTATTAAATAGGGAATCCTTTCCCCATTGCTTGTTTTTCTCAGGTTTGTCAAAGATCAGATAGTTATACATATGCGGTGTTATTTCTGAGGGCTTTGTTCTGTTCCATTGATCTATATCTCTGTTTTGGTACCAGTGCCATGCTGATTTGGTTACTGTAGCCTTGTAGTATAGTTTGAAGTCAGGCAGCGTGATGCCTCCAGCTTTGTTCTTTTGGCTTAGGATTGACTTGGCAATGCAGGCTCTTTTTTGGTTCCATATGAACTTTAAAGTAGTTTTTTCCCATTCTGTGAAGAAAGTCACTGGTAGCTTGATGGGGATGGCTTTGAATCTATAAATTACCTTGGGCAGTATGGCCATTTTCATGATATTGATTCTTCCTACCCATGAGCATGGAATGTTCTTCCATTTGTTTGTATCCTCTTTTATTTCCTTGAGCAGTGGTTTGTAGTTCTCCTTGAAGAGGTCCTTCACGTCCCTTGTAATTTGGATTCCTAGGTATTTTATTCTCTTTGAAGCAATTGTGAATGGGAGTTCACTCATGATTTGGCTCTCTGTTTGTCTGTTATTGGTGTATAAGAATGCTTGTGATTTTTGTACATTGATTTTGTATCCTGAGACTTTGCTGAAGTTGCTTATCAGCTTAAGGAGATTTTGGGCTGAGACGATGGGGTTTTCTAGATATACAATCATGTCATCTGCAAACAAGGATAATTTGACTTCCTCTTTTCCTAATTGAATACCCTTTATTTCCTTCTCCTGCCTAATTGCCCTGGCCAGAACTTCCAAGACTATGTTGAATAGGAGTGGTGAGAGAGGGCATCCCTGTCTTGTGCCAGTTTTCAGAGGGAATGCTTCCAGTTTTTGCCCATTCAGTATGATATTGGCTGTGGGTTTGTCATAGATAGCTCTTATTGAGATATGTCCCATCAATACCTAATTTATTGAGAGTTTTTAGCATGAAGAGTTGTTGAATTTTGTCAAAGGCCTTTTCTGCATCTATTGAGATAATCATGTGGTTTTTGTCTTTGGTTCTGTTTATATGCTGGATTACATTTATTGATTTGCATATATTGAACCAGCCTTGCATCCCAGGGATGAAGCCCACTTGATCATGGTGAATAAGCTTTTTGATGTGCTGCTGGATTCGGTTTGCCAGTATTTTATTGAGGATTTTTGCATCAATGTTCATCAAGGATATTGGTCTAAAATTCTCTTTTTTGGTTGTGTCTGCCCGGCTTTGGTATCAAGATGATGCTGGCCTCATAAAATGAGTTAGGGAGGATTCCCTCTTTTTCTATCGATTGGAATAGTTTCAGAAGGAATGGTACCAGTTCCTCCTTGTACCTCTGGTAGAATTTGGCTGTGAATCTATCTGGTCCTGGATTCTTTTTGGTTGGTAAGCTGTTGATTATTGCCACAATTTCAGAGCCTGTAATTGGTCTATTCAGAGGTTCAACTTCTGCCTGGTTTAGTCTTGGGAGAGTGTATGTATCGAGGAATTTATCCATTTCTTCTAGATTTTCTAGTTTATTTGCGTAGAGGTGTTTATAGTATTCTCTGATGGTAGTTTGTATTTCTGTAGGATTGGTGGTGATATCCCCTTTATCATTTTTTATTGTTTCTATTTGATTCTTCTCTCTTTTCTTCTTTATTTTTCTTGCTAGCGGTCTATCAATTTTGTTGATCCTTTCAAAAAACCAGCTCCTGGATTCATTAATTTTTTGAAGGGTTTTTCGTGTCTCTATTTCCTTCAGTTCTGCTCTGATTTTAGTTATTTCTTGCCTTCTGCTAGCTTTTGAATGTGTTTGCTCTTGTTTTCTAGTTCTTTTAATTGTGATGTTACGGTATCAATTTTGGATCTTTCCTGCTTTCTCTTGTGGGCATTTAGTGCTATAAATTTCCCTCTACACACTGCTTTGAATGTGTCCCAGAGATTCTGGTATGTTGTGTCTTTGTTCTCGTTGGTTTCAAAGAACATCTTTATTTCTGCCTTCATTTCATTATGTACCTAGTAGTCATTCAGGTGCAGGTTGTTCAGTTTCCATGTAGTTGAGTGGTTTTGGGTGAGTTTCTTAATCCTGAGTTCTAGTTTGATTGCACTGTGGTCTGAGAGACAGTTTGTTATAATTTCTGTTCTTTTACATTTGCTGAGGAGAGCTTTACTTCCAACTATGTGGTCAATTTTGGAATAGGTGTGGTGTGGTGCTGAAAAAAAAGTATGTTCTGTTGATTTGGGGTGGAGAGTTCTGTAGATGTCTATTAGGTCCGCTTGGTGCAGAGCTGAGTTCAATTCCTGGGTATCCTTGTTAACTTTCTGTCTCGTTGATCTGTCTAATGTTGACAGTGGGGTGTTAAAGTCTCCCATTATAATTGTGTAGGAGTCTCAGTCTCTTTTTGGTCACTCAGGACTTGCTTTAGGAATCTGGGTGCTCCTGTATTGGGTGCATATATGTTAGGATATATATATATTGGGTTAGCTCTTCTTGTTAATTGATCCCTTTACCCTTATGTAATGGCCTTGTCTCTTTTGATTTTTGTTGGTTTAAAGTCTGTTTTATCAGAGACTAGGATTGCAACCCCTGCCTTTTTTTGTTTTCCATTTGCTTGGTAGATCTTCCTCCATCCTTTTATTTTGAGCCTATGTGTGTCTCTGCACGTGAGATGGGTTTCCTGAATACAGCACACTGATGGGTCTTGACTCTTTATGCAATTTGCCAGTCTGTGTCTTTTAATTGGAGCATTTAGTCCATTTACATTTAAAGTTATTATTGTTATGTGTGAATTTGATCCTGTCATTATGATGTTAGCTGGTTATTTTGCTCGTTAGTTGATGCAGTTTCTTCCTAGCCTCGATGGTCTTTACAATTTGGCATGATTTTGCAGTGGCTGGTACCGGTTGTTCCTTTCCATGTTTAGTGCTTCCTTCAGGAGCTCTTTTAGGGCAGGCCTGGTGGTGACAAAATCTCTCAGCATTTGCTTGTCTGTAAAGTATTTTATTTCTCCTTGACTTATGAAGCTTAGTTTGGCTGGATATGAAATTCTGGGTTGAAAATTCTTTTCTTTAAGAATGTTGAATATTGGCCCCCACTCTCTTCTGGCTTGTAGAGTTTCTGCCGAGAGATCAGCTGTTAGTCTGATGGGCTTCCCTTTGTGGGTAACCCAACCTTTCTCTCCAGCTGCTCTTAACATTTTTTCCTCCATTTCAACTTTGGTGAATCTGACAATTATGTGTCTTGGAGTTGCTCTTCTCGAAGAGTATCTTTGTGGCGTTCTCTGTATTTCCTGAATTTGAATGTGGGCCTGCCTTGCTAGGCTGGGGAAGTTCTCCTGGATAATATCCTGCAGAGTGTTTTCCAACTTGGTTCCATTCTCCCCATCACTTTCAGGTACACCAATCAGACGTAGATTTGGTCTTTTCACGTAGTCCCATATTTCATGGAGGCTTTGTTCATTCCTTTTTATTCTTTTTTCTCTAAACTGCCCTTCTTGCTTCATTTCATTCATTTCATCTTCCATCACTGATACCCTTTCTTCCAGTTGATCGCATCAGCTCCTGAGGCTTCTGCATTCTTCAGGTACTTCTCGAGCCTTGGCTTTCAGCTCCATCAGCTCCTTTAAGCACTTCTCTGTATTGGTTATTCTAGTTATACGTTCGTCTAAATTTTTTTCAAAGTTTTCAGCTTCTTTGCCTTTGGTTAGAATTTCCTCCTGTAGCTCGGAGTAGTTTGATCGTCTGAAGCCTTCTTCTCTCAACTCGTCAAAGTCATTCTCCGTCCAGCTTTGTTCTGTTGCTGGTGAGGAGCTGCGTTCCTTTGGAGGAGGAGAGGCACTCTGCTTTTTAGAGTTTCCAGTTTTTCTGCTCTGTTTTTCCCCCATCTTTGTGGTTTTATCTACTTTTGGTCTTTGATGATGGTGATGTACAGATGGGTTTTTGGTGTGGATGTCCTTTCTGTTTGTTAGTTTTCCTTCTAACAGCCAGGACCCTCAGCTGCAGGTCTGTTGGAGTTTGCTAGAGGTCCAATCCAGACCCTGTTTGCCTGGGTACCAGCAGCAGTGGCTGCAGAACAGCGGATTTTCGTGAACCGCGAATGCTGCTGTCTCATCGTTCCCCTGGAAGTTTTGTCTCAGAGGAGTACCCGGCCGTGTGAGGTATCAGTCTGCCACTGCTGGGGAGTGCCTCCCAGTTAGGCTGCTTGGGGGTCAGGGGTCAGGGACCCACTTGAGGAGGCAGTCTGCCCCTTCTCAGATCTCCAGCTGCATGCTGGGAGAAGCACTGCTCTCTTCAAAGCTGTCAGACAGGGACATTTAAGTCTGCAGAGGTTACTGCTGTCTTTTTGTTTTGTCTGTGCCCTGCCCCCATAGGTGGAGCCTAGATAGGCAGGCAGGCCTCCTTCAGCTGTGGTGGACTCCACCCAGTTGGAGCTTCCTGGCTGCTTTGTTTACCTAAGCAAGCCTGGGCAATGGCGGGCGCCCCTCCCCCAGCCTTGCTGCCACCTTGCAGTTTGATCTCAGACTGCTGTGCTAGCAATCCGTGAGACTCCGTGGGCGTAGGACCCTTCGAGCCAGTTGTGGGATATAATCTCCTGGTGCGCCGTTTTTTAAGCCTGTTGGAAAAGCACAGTATTAGGGTGGGAGTGACCCGATTTTCCAGGTGCCATCTGTCACCCCTTTCTTTGACTGGGAAAGGGAACTCGCTGACCCCTTGAGCTTCCCGAGTGAGGCAATGCCTCGCCCTGCTTCAGCTCACGCACGGTGCACTGCACCCACTCTCCTGCGCCCACTGTCTGGTACTCCCTAGTGAGATGGACCCGGTACCTCAGATGGAAATGTAGAAATCACCCGTCTTCTGTGTCACTCACACTGGGAGCTGTAGACCGGAGCTGTTCCTATTCGGCCATCTTGGCTCCTCCCTCAATAGCATCTTATTAATGATTTTTGTCAAGATATGACTCTTATACATCGTGTCTATAAATGTACCTAATTAGCTTATGTGGGATGAAAAAAAGAAATAAGATTTCAAAGGTGTCATTGTCAATATATCTACAATAGTAAATTTAGCTCCCTGAAAGTGTCCTCAATTTTTACAACCTTCTGAAATATGACCTTTTAATAAGTCACTCCGCCACCCTAACTCCATCTGCACCATCTGAAAAAAAAATAACAAGAAACAAATTATGGAATAATCTTCTTGACAGTTCCATATATTTCTAATGAATGGATGTTTCTGAGTCGCCATTGTTTGCCATCTCCACAGACAGGATTCAGTTAATTAAATGGCTAATTAGATTTCTGTAATCCTGTTGTCATTGTGTTTGAGGTGACATTTTGTCAGCATTTCTCTTGTGGCTTCTTCAGTTTAATGGGAAATATTCTTGCTTAGCCAACTTGGCTTTTGCTATTTTGTTGGAAAGGCAGTTCCCTCTATTGGTGTAATGAAATCATTGCCTTCCCAAATATAGCTCTGCCACTCAGCATTTAAATAGAAAAGAATAGGAAAATAATAATCTGATTAGACAAACAGGCCCATGTTCAAAATCCATTTCCAAAATCAAATAATAGAATTGGACTGAGTTCAGAGTGGAAGAATGACTTAGGTATTATTACATACAATAGTACGTATTCTTTGACCAGCAGAATGTGGACGGATTTAAAATCTTATATTCTTCTATTCTTTTTATGCTTCACAAGAGTGAAATTCTTAAAAAAAAAATGGGAAGGATCTTATTTCAGGCAGCATTCTTAGACACTACCAACTATATTAGAGCAAAAAAGTGAAAGATCAGGGCCAAAGTCACCATTCAGTTATATATAATTTATATTATTGTAGGAATATATCAATTTTTAATGTCATTTGTATATAAGCTATGTATATATGAATCATTTATGTAATTTACATATATAAGCAATATATGAAAATCATTTTTGTGATTTATATATAAATGATTTAAAACATTAGGATGGTAAGTTGTATTGCAATTTAGAATTTGATAATTGTTAAGTATATGACAATTTTATGTATTTGAATTTTAATAAATAGAATTTTATTGCTATAAGTTCTAATTTCTATTTTAAGTCATTTTCCCAGCAGAATGACACAAATTTGGTATTATTTTGAAAGTGATTCCCACACTTTCCATCAGATTATGTCTGAGTTTTTAATTCTTTTTAACTTTACTTGGGAGTGGAGGTTGGATGTATTTATCAAAGCCAAAGATCCACTCAAGCTTTCAACAAGGTGCCTTTAACTCGTCTGACCCTCAGTCCTAAGTTCACACAGGCCATACTCTTAAATATTCCTTGAGGCTCAGAAATGTTCTCTGCTGTTTCTGTGCTATTCAGAAGCATAGGAGACATCTACTTTCTTTCGACTGGGCATAGAAAATGTCTTTTAATCTAAGCAACTTACCTAACAAGATATGTGATATAGTGATTTTCCCATCCCAGATGTCTCAATTCATCTGTATAACATTATCCTAAATTGAATATAAAACTTCCGTCTCATCTTGAATCCCATAAACTTATATAGGGTTATGCCAGCTCTCCAGTGCTCTACCTCTTTTCTATACTAGAATCAGCTTTGTTTATACACTCATGATTTCCATTTAGACCATATTTCCTTCTATGCCTATTCTCCACAAAATATTTATTTTCAAATTAAAAGACAGAAATTGGGAATAATAAAGGCTTGATATTCCTCATGATATCTTCTTCGAAGTTATTTATGTCTGCTGTAATGCTTTTGGTTCTTCAAGGGCCTTTGCTTTTGGGCCAAAAAAAAAATGGCAAAAACAAAGTATTTTGCTCTCATATTCTGTTATGGCACATACATTCCCTGACGTAGTAAGTGAAAGATGACAAAAACTATGAGGAAAAAAGAGAAAAGGAAAATTAGAGAAAGGAGGAAAGAGTGGAAAAAATCAGTTCAAAAGTTTCTACAAGCATACAAAAAGATTGATTGTTCTGTGCCCATAGAAAACATGTGTGATGATTTTGTGTTTTCACCTTGGGTAGACTAAACTTTCTTCTCTGGAATTTCCTTGCTCATATGTTATTTGGGGGGTGAACTACAAGAGTTATTGTCTTACAAAAGTTGGAAGAAGGAAGGGAGAAATAACCATTTTGTATCATGCACATCCATTTTTTTCCTTATCCAATTATACACTAATATAGGTTGTTGTAGTGAAGAGATAATGTAACAAAAATCCGTAAAAAATGGTCATTAATTAAGAGAGATTATCCTGGGTGGGCATTACTTACTCAGTTGGGACCCCATAGAAAAAGGCTTATTACTTCCCTGGGGAGAGAGAAAGAGACTCACTTTGGCAATAGCTTGGCCCATACTCATGAAATTCCAGCCCACGCATGATTCTTCCTTTCTAACTACCTATTATATGTGACGCTGGACTTGCATATATGCCTACACATATTCTGCTTCTGTGTTTGAGCTTGACTAATACAACCTATTCAATAATCAGTGGCAACTCTGTTAAATAAACACATTTCCATCCAGCAGAGCTGAGTGAGTCTCTTGCTTCTGAAAAAGTCACCCGGTCAACAGTGAACATACTAGCTCTAAGTAGTGTGCCTCTGAATACCAACCAGGCAACAACAGTCTCATTCTAGTGACTGCAATTCTACAAATGATGTCATCTACTGAAACTTCTAGAAGGAAAATCTACCAATCCCTGAACTCCATTTTTCCCTGAATCCCTATATAAAATCAGTAGTCTGCTCTGCTCTGCTCTGCTCACAGAGACTATGACAGACAAGCATAGCTCTCTCTTGTTATAGTGAACAATAAAATCAGCTTTGTCTTTTTATTTTAGATATCTAGTAGCCTCATCATCCTTTAAATACTACTATGGACATTATATAAAAATATTATTCAGATTCCAGCCAGTTGTTGCCATCTGCATTAGCCAGTCCAAGCTAGCTCCATGTTGCCTGGATTATATCCTATTGGAAGTTTATTATTTACCTACAATTATTCTCTGTTTAATCAACCTTATGCAATTTTTACCTGTATTTATTTAAGACTGTTTAAAAGAAGTGCATTTTTTTTCAAAAATCAAGTATGCATTTAATTAGGATGAATTCTTATCAAATATTTGGTCAATATTATTTCCTTATATAGCCACTGTCTTTAATATATTCTTGAAAGGATGACTTCGAAAATTGTAGAACTAAGCAATGGAGGAAATAATTCATATAAAGGGGCTTAGCAAAATTCCTAAAACAAAATAATTACCCCTAAAATTGTTGTTATTATTATGCTTAATTAGGATATTTTAATGAAGAAAACTGACTGTATTTTGACAGATAAAATGAATTGAGAATTTTCCTCTTTAATTTGACAAGAAGAAAGTGAGAAAGAAAAGAAATAAGCATTTAAAAAAAGAATAACTATATTTTGTAAGAAGTTCATTAAAATGGTTTTAAAGTCCAAATGTAATGTTCAAAACTGAGAATAAGGGAAAAGTGTCAATTTACTTCAGAGAGGGGTGAATATAATGTGGGAAACACTTGAGAAATCACTTCAAAATTCTAGTACACAATTTTATAATCGCTTTTCAAACTATAATCACATTTATGCAGACTAAAATTTGAGAAAGTACTTCAATTAAGATTCATTAACAGTCTATTCAAGTTCAATAGTCAACAATCACTTTTATTTTGATGTATCTAGTCCTTGATTCACTTCTCATGTTTCTGAATATGCTGAAATAGGCCAGTAAATAACACAGAAAAAAAAAGCTAACATCAATATCTGCTGGAAGTAGAAAATCGAAAAATGTGGAATTAAATGATTATTAAATGCTTTAATTTCCCTGAAATCATTATAGTCTGTAGTTGACATAATATAGAGTATGAATAATAAAGCTGGCTTACCATTTGACTTTTTTTAAGCCATTAACACCGTTTTGTTCCTGTTCAAAATACTTCATTTACATTGAGAAAATACCATTTCCGAATAAATAACATGTTCTTTAAACTTCTATTGGTGTACAGTTTAGGATAAGGAAATAAAGCACTTTATCTCAAAAAATATTAATGTGTCTCTTGTAGATCTTATTTCAGATAAATCTGCATTATTGCAATAAGTTTTCTGGTTTCTCTTAGGATACTTTTTAATAACATGATTATCTTTTTTCTCAGTGACAGATTCATCTGTCAAGCAGTATCCCCAATGAGGGTGTGTACAAAAATAGGCCAGCAGTAAAAGCACATGCGATACCTTATTTTTGCAAACTGGGTCGCATTTAACTAACTTTTTTTCCTCCCATGATATTATGAATTATAAAGAACTTTATAAAAGCAAGTAATTGATCTTGTTCTTTTTGAGGCTACTTTTTTTTTTTTTTTGAGACAGAGTCTCACTCTGCTGCCCAGGCTGGAGTACAGTGGCACGATCTTGGCTCACTGCAACCTCCGCTTCCCGGGTTCAAACGGTTCCTCTGCCTCAGCCCCCTCAGTAGCTGTGATTACAGGCAGACGCCACCATGCCCGGTTAATTTTTGCATTTTTAGTAGAGAAAGGGTTTCACCATATTGGCCAGGCTGGTCTTGAACTCCTGACCTCGTGATCTGCCTGCCTTGGCCTCCCAAAGTGCTGGAATTACAGGTGTGAGTGAGTCACTGTGCCCGGCTGAGATTTCTTAATAGAATTAGTATCTTATTTGGTCCTATGCTCAGGAAATAAGTGGAATAATGTGCCCATATGCAAATATGTCACGGTATTCATACTATATTTGCTCTAAATATGGAGCAATTTCAGATGTTGCCACTTTTATAATTCAGACACTTATGATAGCCATTATAATTCTTAACCTCATTTTTCATTGATCCAAACACAGCTAAAGATTGAGAATATGTGAGTGGAATAAAGAACGATATAACAAAAAGGAAAGGAACCACTGCATGTGGGATAAAATAATGTTGAACTCATTCTAATCATCGTTTTATTGTGTACTCCACCCCAATTCCTTGTATAAGTGTTGAATTTGGTTTAGTAGAATGAGGAAAAGCCTTGGAGCAACACAGAGCTGAATTTGAACATAGTTTGGTCAGGTACTGGGCAAAGTAATTTTCCCCTAAAGACTTAAATTTTCTCATCTACAAAATAAATGTAATAATAGCTATCTTATCCATTTGCTGTTAGCATTGCACAAGATAAGCATAAAAATTCCTGGAAAAAGATCAGTGAAATAAAACAGAATAGGGTCCAGAAATAGACCCACACAGTCAACTGATCTGTGACGAAGGAGCAAATGTAATATGCTAGAGGAGAGATAGTCCTCAACAAATGGTACTAAAACAATTGGACATCTAAGATACTGAACTTATACCCTTTATAAAGCTATCTCAATATGGATAATAGATCAAGGTGTAAAGCACAAAACCATAAAACTGCTAGAAGACAACAAGGGAAAATATAGATGACTTTAAGTATGATGATGAATTTTTTGGTACAACACTATGATTCGTGAAAGAAATAATTGCTAAACTTGGCTCCGTTAAAATTAAAAATCTCTGCTCTGCAAAAGACATTGTCAAGAAAATAAGATAAGCAACTGACTTGGAAAAAATATTTGCAAAAGACATGTCTGATGAAGAACTGTTATCCAAAATATACAAAGAATTCTTAAAACCCAACAATAAGAAAATAAGTGGTTAAAATATCTGAAAAGTTCACCAAAAAAGATATACAGATGAAAAATAAACATATGGAAAGATGCCCCAGATGATATATCATTAGAGAATTGCAAATTAAAACAACAGTGATACCCAGTACACCTATTAACATGGCCAAAATTCCAAATACTGATGCTATGGTTTAAATGTGTCACCTTCAAAATTCAGGTGTTGCCAATATGATAGTATTAAGAGGTGGGGCCTTTAAGAGCTAATTAGGCCATAAGGGCTCCTTTCTTGTGAATGAGATTAAGACAGTTTTAAAAGAGACTTTATGAAGCATTCAATTAGCTTGCCCATCTGCCTATCACAATAGGAGGAAACAGCATTCCACTTCTTCCAAGGATGTAGCAAAAAAGCCATCCTTTCTGAGAGAAGCTCTCACTAGACAACTGAACCTGCCAGCACCTTGAGTTTGGACTTTCCAGCTCCGAGACTATGAGACAATAATTTCTGTTCTTTATACATTACAGTCTCA
Source organism: Pan troglodytes (assembly GCF_028858775.2). Classification (NCBI taxonomy): domain Eukaryota; kingdom Metazoa; phylum Chordata; class Mammalia; order Primates; family Hominidae; genus Pan; species Pan troglodytes. The sequence goes on along the minus strand of NC_072407.2, from coordinate 42,203,920 downwards.
GGTATTTTGTTTTAGCAGCACAAAATGAATGAAGACTACCAATAACACCAAATGATGGTAAGGATGTGGAGCAACAGGAACTCTCTTTCATTGTTAGAAGCAATGTAAAATGGTACAGCCACTTTGAAAGACAGTTTGGCAGTTTATTAGAAAAGTAAACATACTCTTGGCATACTATTCAGCAACTGTGTTCCTTGGTATTTACCGAAAAGGACTTGAAAAACAAAGGCTTTGTGTCCACACAAAAACCTGCACATGAATGTTAATAGCAGATTTAGTCATGATTGCCAAAACTTGGAAGCAACCAAGATGCCCTCCAGTAGGTGAATGGATAAATAAACTGAGATACATTCAGGCACTGGAATCTATTCAGTGATAAAAAGAAATGAGGATTCAAGCCATAAAAACACATGGATGAAACTTAAACGTACACTACTAAGTGAAAGAAGCCAATTTGAAAAGGCTACATACTGTATGATTCCAACCATGTAATATTTTTAGAAAGGGCAAAACTATGAAGACAGTAAAAAGATCAGTGGTTGCCAGTAGTTAGAAGAAAGGGAGGAAGGAAGAATTAGAGGAATACAGAGGATTATTAGGGCAGTGAGACTATCCTGTATGATTCACAGGTGGATACATGTTATTGTACAACTGTCAGAATCCATTTAATCTAAAGCACCAAGAGAGACCCTTAATATGAACAATGGACTTTGAGTGATAATGATGTCTCAATGTAGGTCCATCAGTTGTAATGAATATACCACTCCAGTGCAGGATGTTGATAACAGAAGAAGCTATGTATGTATGGGGCCAGGGGATATATAGGAATGCTGAACTTTCTGTTCAATTTTTCTGTGATCTTAAAACTGCTCTTTTAAAAAGTCTATTTTTTATAATCCTGGATAGTAAAATAAAAATGTTAAAAATTTTTAAAAAAATCTTTTTATTTTAATTTGCTATATTAGAGGCCCAGTTATTGGTAGAAAAGTAAAAATTTTGATTTTCTCTAAGAAAGACCAAAAATACTGTTCTTCTTTCCAAGTTAAGGAATGCTTTGTGTTTTTTATTCTCAAAAAGAGTTTCAGAACTTTCTGTTGATTATTATTTTACCCTGGTTTTTATGAGCAATTGGCCTCTTGTTGATGTGTTTTTAAGTATTATTTTGACAAAAAATGAGGGGAGTGCAATTGATCTTCATAACGAGGAACAATGTGGATAAGAAACAAAGACAGAACGGGGAGACAAAAGTGGAGAGAACAGAAAAAAAATGAATCTCTGAGAAAGAATATTTGGGGCTGAGTTAGAATGATAAAATTTTCTGTAAAAAGCACTAACTTCAAGAAGCAGTAAAACAAAGTCCTCTCCAGCCATCTATTCAGTTTGTATTCCAAGGGAAGCTGACTGTGCTCAGAGCTGTCACACAATTTTAGGCCTCTGGGAGTGGACTTGATGCCTGGCTCATGCCACATATTCTTAACCCGTAACTATCTGCCAAACTTTGAGAGACTACTATATCCTTTAATATCCTCATGGCAAATATAACATTAAAAGCATCCATGAACAGGGTCCGGTGTGGTGGCTCACACCTGTAATCCCAGCACTTTGGGAGGCCGAGGCAGGCATACCACTTGAGGTCAGGAGTTTGAGACCAACCTGGCCAACATGGTGAAACGCTTTCTCTACTAAAAATATAAAAATTAGCCAGATATGCTCTCTTGAACCCAGGAGGTGGTGGATGCAATGCCACTGGACTTCAGCCTGGGAGACAGAGCGAGACTGTCTCAAAACAAAACAAAAAAGGTATCCATGAACAATAAGCGACAGGCCCCATGCCTATGGGTCGGAATTTACCTGAGAATGCTAGAATACTTCACATTTTCAGCGTGAGAACAAATCGCAGGCAAAGAAATAACACAGGACATAAATGAGAGTATAACCAGCTTTGTATCAAGCAGAGCCTAACTCCAAAAACTAGTGATGCAAACACGGGTAAGAAACTGTACTCTGGAAAAGCAGCACTGGCATGAATTAGAATTCCAGCTCCAAAACTAATTAATTGATATCTTTATTCATTCATTCAAAAAAGCATTTTTGATGTTCCAGACACTGGATTATATGATGTTGAGCTAATATTAATATTCTTTCTAATTCATACTATGTATAAGTAGGTGTTGATAATAATTGTCTACTTGAATATATTTTAAAAATCTGAGCTAATATGTTGTCAATATCTGAAAAATCTACAACACTATGAACAAAATGGTTATTAAATAATATCCAAAATAATGTAGTAAGCCAAGTTGGGAGGGAGAGTTTATTCATCTAAGAAAATGCTCTGTGTCAGGCTACAGGCTAGAAATTGCAAGCTTTCTTTGATTGGAAGTAACATAATCATAATTCACATTTAATCTTTTATCCCTTACCTCTTACAATACACATACAAACCACATTTTTTCCTGTCTTAGAAACTCATATTTCTTTATGCAGTTACCTGGAATTGAAGAAGCTTACTACATTTTGAAACACAGGGCTTAGCAAAACTTCTTTTAATTTCATGTGAGAGTAAGATGCAGTCAGATGTTTGTTTTATTTGTACTAAAGACTAACACATTCCATATTACAAATGCCAGAGTGGAAAACTGAAGTCCCAATTCTAGGCTATTGGGAAACCCAAAAGAAAGTGAAATTAAAGAGTAAGATTTGCCTGCTACTAAACTGCAGAACATTTCTTGTACTAGGGATGAATAATTCAATTCAATTCCAATGCAGAATGATGTGAGAATGAAACTGATAGGAGAGCAAATGGAAACAGCTGTGTTTTATTGCAACACAGACAGTCGGCACATTTTGCTGCTGATTTATAATGAAAATGGAAATTGTAAGTGACAGGCTGAGGGTAGTTTATAAAGCAAACATTTGGAAGCCTTGGAGGTGATATTGCTTTATGAAAGGCAACCATCTGACCCACCTTTTCCATTCTGCATGGTTGCTGAATTCCCTTACTGAGATGAAAGTACATTTTTACCTCAAAAAAAAAAAAAGTGCTTTGGGACTAGAGTAAAGCAAAGTCTCATAGAATCCAGCAAAGTTTCATAGAACCCAGAGTGCATGTGATGTTTTTCTAAGTTCTTATCTAAAATCAGTTATTAATCAGAACCTCCCTGGTTTAGAGAACTTTGGCCCTGCACCCTTGGACAATAGGGTTTTTTTTTTTTTTTTTTTTTTTTTTTGGTCTACATCACAAGAAGTCTAAAAATAGGCAGTTTGGAGCCATGGCTCAAAAATCTGGATAGTGATCCAGGATCTTTCTGTCTTTTTCTTCCTGCTGTGTGGATTTCATATTTTCTCTTTTGCTGCTGCACCTCCAAGCATGGTGTCCCAGTGACCATATCTAGATGAAGATGACTGGGAAGAAAGGGTTGAGTTTGAGTTGAGTCAGCAGTCAAATGGGGCCCAAATTACTATCAGTAAAGGTAACAATATTTTCTGCATTTCAGAGGTAGTTTCTATAGTATATGCAAGTAACTTTGATGCATAAATATGTTTTCGTTCTGGTTACACAACTGTATTTCAGTCTTGTAACCAGGTATTTTCTGTTTGCCATGGCCCTTTTATTCCTAAGTACAGAGGCAATTTGGCTCAAAGGTTGGTCAAATACAACCCTGCACTGTAATTGCTAACCATCTTCTCTAACATTCATTCTTGCAGCTGAATCTAGATGCATTCTTCCAGATTTGCAGTAGTTCGTATGATTTGTCTTACAGAGACCTGTTTATTGCCTCCTGCCATTTCAAAACACATAAGAAGCTTTTGTGACACACGCACACACACACGCACACACCTGCACACAGATACTCTCTAGATCTGGGTGATATTACCTAAACACTAACACAATTTAACCCATCTTATGACACACTAAGAAAGATGATGTTCTAACAGATCATTTTTTTTCTTTTGGCCTTGTGAAAAATATCTATTACTTTGGCCTTAGGTTAATTTAAGCCTGGATCATTGCCAGTGTTTACAGTGGGTTTTCTTTAATGTGTGAAAGCCAATTGGCAAAATAATGTAGTGAGCCAAGTTGGGAGGGGAGTTTATTCATCTTAAAAAATGCTCTGTGTCAGGCTACAGGCTAGACATCACAAGAAGCTAAGAATGAGTATGTCAAATTCTTAAGAAGGAAGCCGACAGAAACAGAAATAATTGCAACACAGGGTGACAATAGGCTACCTCAACATCATGAACAAGCTATGATGGAAAAACAGAAGATGTATTGAGAAGATATATTAAGTATGCCTGGGAGAGCAAAAAGATACTTTATAACAGAGTTATATGGGCTGGGGCCCATGGAGACAGGAAGTGTGTAGATATTTTTTACTCAGGAAAAAATAAGTAAATCAAAATAACAATAAAACAAACAATAATAATAATAATATAAAAGATTGGGAATAAATGACAAAAACAATGGGGAAATATATTGAAGTTTCTTTTTAATTATTTTCTTGTTGGTGAGGATGAAAAATAACCTACATTCAGATTTTAATTGGGGGGGTCCCGTAACCCAACTTTTGAAATTTTGAATGCCATCTTTCAAAGCAACGTGCAGGGTGGCCTCTCCCAGAGATGGCTAGCTCTAGGGAGTTTCCTTTCACCAAAACTTTTTGCAAGAGGCCTTCCTATTGTGTTGGAAAAGTTACTGATTTGGTTTCAAATGTATCTGGTTTACAATCGTTCTTTGACAACTCAGTAGCTCAGTAACAGGCAAATTTTATAAACTCTGTATTAGTTATCTATTGCTGAATGACAAATACAGAAAAAAAAAACAATCCACAGAAACAACAACAAAAAATTTGATGGATTAAAATACTTATTACCTTTTCTGTCTGTCATAAATTTGAGAGTGGCTTAGCAAGGAGGTTTTCACTCAAGTCTCTCATAAGGATTCATACAAAATGCAGTCAAGATGGCAGGAAGTCTCAGTCTCTGTTGGCCAGAGGTCTCCATTCTTTGCCATATGTTTCTGTCCATAAGGTTGTTTGAGTGTCCTCATGATATGGCTGTTGACTTCCCCACAGTGAGTGATCCTAAAGAGAGCAAGGAAGTAGCCACTATTTCTGTTATAGCCTGGTCTTGGAAGTGGCATGACACCTCTTCCACCATATTCTGTTTATTACAAAAGAATCACTAAGTCCACCTCAAATTAAAGGGAAAGAAAATTAAATTTCACCTGTGGAAGGAAAGAGTATCACTAAATTTTGGGGCATACTTTAAAACCACCACACTCTCTAAGCTTCTTATGTCCTTATTTGTAAAATGGCAATGCACATAAAAGAGATAATGTAATTATTCTTAACTCTGTGAGAGTCAGCTGTTAAAAAAAAATTTCAACTCTTCCCTCCCTTACCCATATTTTCTTCCCCATCTTACTCCTTTTCTTCTTTTTATTCTCCTTGTTGTGGTTGTCATTACTGTCATAATCATCAGTATTACTGCATCCTGGCCTTTTTTCAGAAGATATATTATGTGACTTAGTAAATTTGGAAATGGAAGGTGGGAGAACTTTCTCTAATTTTTGCTGACCATAGATAATTTACTGAATACTTTTATGGGCAAAGCACTCTGTCAAGTGCCATAAATAAATATCTATTCATATCATCCTCACAATATATGACTAGGCAACCTCACTCTTTTTTTTTAAATATAAAGTAACATAATGGAGCTATTTCATGACTGGCTTCAAATGATCATCTGTGAAGTGATGAAAGCAGAGTTTAAACTCAGGCCATCCAATGTCAAAGCCATGGTCTTCCCATCATGCTATGCTGCCACAGGTTCCTCTGTCTCTATGCATTTTGGAAAATTGTAGAAACCAAATGGGAGAAACATGATATAGAAAAACGTAAACAACTACACAACATTTTATGAACTTTGTTTAAATTTTTTTAAATTTATAAACAAGAAGAGATGATAGAGCTAAAATAAACAAAAAAGTTAAGTGGGAAAACCACAGTCATCAGGGATTGCTCATAGTCTTTATTGATTTGGAGATACATTGTTCTGCAAAGGAAGCATTTATAAAACTTTTGTTCTAATGTAGTTTTAACATAGCCCCATGTAGTTAGAAATCTAATTCTATAAAACTGGTTACTGAAAGAAAATAATTTTCAAACTTTAGTTTTCAACCTACTGTCTACAGTAGCTTCTGTACACTTGGAACAATAAAATTGGCTATTTATATTAATTTATCTCTGACTCTTTAGAATGGAATTATTTCATCAATACCTTTTTGCTAAGGAATGTAGACATCCCTACATTTTGGAATTTTTATTGCAAGTACGTACTGTTTTACTCATAAATTGAACTTTTATCTCCACAATATTTGAGTAAATTATGAGGATTCAAAACAAAAGTGTGAAACTGTCATCGGGAGGAGAAAGATTTCAAATAACTTTATTATGTCTCATAAATCTAGGGAGGAGGTAGTGTTATATCACAAATTAAATATTATTTTTTGGGAGATAGAGGAACTGATTTTCACTAAAAGGACTGTTCCTAACTAGTCGTGAGAGTTTGGAAGACTTATTTAAACTTGATGGACCACCACCAGCTCCACCTTAGAACCAATGAACTGTAACTTTCCAATAGCATTATTTAATGTGAAAAGACTTTCTGTGAATTACTGGATTTACAACATGAGTAATTGGTGATTTTAGCAAATAAGGTATACTAAGAAGTAAAAAGGACAGTATCAGCGCTGTACATCATTTAGCAGGTTGTATCTTGTAGCTGTGCAATGTGTTTGTGTGTGTGTGTGTGTGTGTGTGTGTGTGTGTGTTTCAGCTTGTTAGATTCTCCAGGTAACTTTGTAGATCCAGTCTGATTTAGCTTTTGTTAAAGTTTCCTCTTCAACAAACAGAAGACTGTTTATTCAAAATATTCACTCAGTATGGCACTAAGATTTCTAAAGCCTTTACATTAAAATAATGCAGATAGCATAAGACTGATAAAACTGGGGCCGGGCACGGTGGCTCATGCCTGTAATCCCAGCACTTTGGGAGGCCGAGGCGGGTGGATCACGAAGTCAGGAGATCGAGACCATCCTGGCTAACACGGTGAAATCCCCTCTCTACAAACATACAAAAAACTTAGCCGGGTGTGGTGGCGGGCGCCTGTAGTCCCAGCTACTCCGGAGGCTGAGGCAGGAGAATGGCGTGAGCCTGGGAAGCGGAGCTTGGAGTGAGCCGAGACTACACCGCTGCACTCCAGCCTGGGTGACAGAGAGAGACTCCGTCTCAAAAAATAAAAATAAAGAAGACTGATAAAACATGGCCAAAAAAAAACCACCTAATTGATTAGAAAGTTATGCAGTCTTTTCACATATGACATAAGGACACACCTATCTTTTCACAGTTTTTTTTAGTTTGTCTATTTTTTGCATAAACGTTAAGAAATTCACATCCCCGTTATATTTCTTATTGAACTAGTCTACTAATATTACACCCATAGTGAACAGATCAGGTTGATGATAGCAACTGTAGTAAACCAGTATCTATTTCTCATTTTAAATTTACTGATTCAGCCAACTGCACTGTATGATTTAGAAAAGAAAAATACCTTATGATAGATCTGAGAATGCTTAACAAACATTATTGCAATTCTGAAAATGCTTTTACTGTCTGTTTCATTCCGGCTTCTGCCAAAAATACCTATGGATCACGTTTAATACACTGTGGTATATGCTTAAACCTTGACATAATGGGAAAAACACTACAACTTAATATTGAATGAGGTAGTATTGGATTCTTTGTGTCTATAACAATATACTTTTCTACCAATGCATGTCTCATAAGTTTTATTTCATTTCATTGGCATTTAACAAAAAGGGGTTTTGATTTCTTACCCCTTTCAGGTACACCTGCATTTTTCTCGCTCTGTTCTTCTTGCAAGTGTTTCAAAATATTCACTCAAAAGAATTGAGACCGTCATAGGAAGCAGTGGGAAATTTTTAAAAGGGTAATAATAACTGAGGTTAGATGTATCCTCAGACAAAACAAAACACAATTGTTTGCTTTATTAACAAGCCCTACTTCTCAACATATTTATGTGTTACATTTTCTATAGAAAAAGAAAGTATGGAGTTTAAAAGCTTCACTGTTTTATGCAAATTATGGTATTAAGAAGGTGATATTATTGATGTAGGATATTTTCTTGACCTCTTCCAGTGACTCGTGACAGGGGTGCCCTGTTCGCTCAGCCCACCCTGCTCAACCCCTCGGGGGAGGGAGCACACCAGTGAGGGAGGGGAAGGGAGCGAGCAAGTGCAAGAACTGGCAGGTGGCCTGGCAGGAGCAAACTCCCCTTCACTCAGATCTGCAGGGCTCCACCCCGTGTAGGAGGGACCATGCAAGTGGAACAAGTGCACGAACTGGCCAGCTACTTCAACACTGGCAGGAGCAATGTCCATGCAGTCCCCGCCGCGGCATCCAATTGTGGTGCTTGCGACCCCAAGGCCCAAGAGGGCGTTTTACAATACTCTATTAGCCCCACCATCCACAGTTAGTAGTGTATTATCAGCTTAGTGGGCCCTTTGCATCATCATGTGGGGTGGTTGACCTCTCCCAGCAGGGCAAAGGGCCAATGTGACAGCCTTTCAGGGTACCTGTACTTGGTGCCTCTTGAATTCTTGTCCATTGCCCAAGAGCAATGAGGTCACATGGATGAATTGAAAGATGGTGAATGTGGAGAATTTTACTGCTTGATGTAAGAGGCTCTCAGTGGAGAGGGGAGCTGGAAAGAAGATAGGAAGTGCAGGTCGCTCTCCCTGGAAGTCAAGCTGCCTCTCTCTCTTCTGAAGTCAAGTTGTTTCATCCAGCTGCTGTCTCTGAAGTCAAAGTCACCTCTTCCTGACATCCAGCCCTTCTTCCCAATGTTCAGCAGCTTCTCCTCTCTGCCAGCTATGTCCGGGGTCTTTATAGGTAGAGGTTATGGGCATGGTGGGCTGAAGGTAGTTTTGGAAAATGCAACATTGGATGGGTAAAAAGATATTATTTAGAAAGAACCTATCAGGAGAGGGTGGGCACACAGGGATAGAAGTTCTCACTTTCAGCCACAGGTTTCAGGCTTTTTGGCTTGAAGGTGGGGCTTCACCAGGAACCCGCTTCTGTCTGCCTAGAGTTTCTCTGCCTCCTGTCTCTGTCATTATTATGATACACATATGATAGTTATTACTAATTTAGATTATCATCAGATCTACCTGAATGTCCTAATAGAATATCTCCTTGTTTATTCATTTGTTTGTTTACTTAACAGCTCTTAAGTGGATACTATATGCTGGACACTACACAATATCCTGGATATAGATAATAAGCAATAAAGAAAAATATTATTCTTATTCTCCTTGGTCTTACTCTTTTATAAATTAAACAAATACTATCTAATAATTGCAGAAATATATATGTACAGGTGGTAAAAATTCTGTGAAGGAAAAGTAATCAGTTTAATAGGAGTATTTAATGATGGAGCCTGAACATGGCATAACAAAGTTTACCAAAGGAAAATAAAGAATAGCAAAGAAAGAAATGGATACTAGACAGAGGAATAGGGGGAATACATTCCATGTGCAAACATCCTGTAGACTTGTATTTTCAAAAGCCCTGTGGAAGGGTCTAGGCAGGTTTGAGAGAAAGATATAACTAGCATGGTGCTTAAGGCTTAGGGAAAAGACTACCTATAATGCAATTTAAGAAGGTAGTAGGCAGCAAATCATGTAGGAATTCATAGACCACAGTAAGGATCTTGTGCTTATCCTATAAGGAAGGAGAAAACATTGAGAAGTTTTAAACAGAGAGTCTGTAGTGATTGATATGTGTATGTGTTTGTATGAGTCCATAATATTTGCCTTTTGCAAAGGATATTTCTGTTTCAGTAGCAAGGATGTATTTTTTCCTTACAACTTCATGAATAATGATTATTTCAGTTTCTGTTTACATTTTGAAACTTCAGTATAATTGCTTTTATGTTGGAAAAGTTATAGAAAGTGAGATATCAAACTGTGTTTTTAAAATATGAAAATATAATATGAATCTATATATAATAACCTTCAAAAACAAAAGCACCAGGTTCAGATAACTTCATAGGTAAATTTTACCAAACATTTAAGAAATATAATACTAATTTTCTGCAATATTTTCTAGAGCATAGAAGCAGAGGAAATCCTTTCTAAATCATTAAAGTTATCTAATACCTAAAAAAGGCAAAACATTAAAAGAAATGAAAAGTACAGACCAATATCTCTCATGAAGGTGGATGCAAATATCTTCAAAATATTTGTAAATTGTATCCAACAAGGCTTAAAAATCATTATACTCTGTGACCAGGTGGGATTTATTCCAGATATGCAAGTCTTCTTCATTATTTAAAAAATAATATCACATCAACAGACTCAAGAAGAAAAATCATTTATATGTATATGCAGAAGGAAACATTTAACAAGGTTCAACACATGTTTATGACAGAAATGCTCAGTAAAATAGGAATAAAGGGGAACTTCCTCAAATTTATAAAAAAGGTCTACAAAAAAGTCCATGCTACCATGATACTTAATGGTGAGAAAATAGATGATTTTCCCCCAAGGTTGGGAGCAAGGTGGAATTGGTCTTCTCACCACTCCTAGTCAACATTGTACTAGAAATCCTAGCTAAAACAATAAAATAAGGGAAGAAAAGAAAAGGTGTACATACAGAAAAGAAGAAATAAAACTGTCTTGTTTTGTCTATATAAAATATTCAAAGGAATATATATATGTTTATATATGAATATATAATATGTTTATATATGTGAATATACCTTTATATACAAAGGAATATATATTCATATATATGTTTATATATAAATAAACATATATGTTTGTATATGTATGTGTATTTATGTATATATACACATACACACACACACAGTCATGTGTCACATAATGACATTTAGGTCAATGATGGCCTGCCTATATGACAGTGGTCCCATAAGTTTATAATGCAGCTGCCCTAAATAGGTGTTCCATTTTTTAATCTTTTATGCCATGTTTTCACTGTACCTTCTCTATGTTTAGTCATGTTTAGGTACACAAACACATATCATTGTATTATAATTGCCTGCATTATTCAGCATGGTAACGAGCTGTACAGGTTTGTGGCCTAGAAGCCATAGGCCATAATGAGGCAGGAAATTAAAGAAAAATAAAATTAAAAAGAAAGAGAAATAAGTTTTCCTGTATTAGGCTGACTTGTCCCAGAGGCAGCAACAGGCACAGCCCAGACCCAGGAAAAGTCTTGATAATATTATCTAATGTACTCTGGAGACTCTCCCAGCACTCCCTCAACATAGGGAGAAGAAAAACAAATTTTCCTTTGTTTTATGGAATGAGTTTATAGATTCTTGTTTTCTGTAACTAGTGACTTCAAATATTCTGTTTCATCTAAGAAGTACAACGAAGGTCATGAGAAGCCTGACCTACAGCTGCCTGGGCACCATAGTGAAAGTTATAGGATAAGCCCATATCCAAACCTAGATAACGAACATCTGGGTTGCTTGGCAATGGTCATATGCAATCCTGCCTTTGTCCTGCCTCTGCATCCCCGCTTTCACGCCACGGTAAGCTTGCTTCAAGCTAGCCCACCCACTTTTGTGAAGTGTGTATAAAAGCCAGATGCTGTCTTTATTCCGGGCCCAATTTTTTGGACGTAAGTCAGCTGGGCCTGACTGCGCTCAATAAAGATTCTCCTGTTTCAATCTGAGGTCTCTCTCATCCTCCTGAATCCCGGAACATTTCTATATAACCTAGGTGTGTAGTAGGCTATACCATCAAAGTTTGTGTAAGTACATACTATGATGTTCACATAACAAACAAAATCACCTAACAACACGTTTCTCAGAATGTATCTACATCTTTAGATAACTCTTGAGTATATGACTATATATATGTATATACACGCACACATACATATATACTCCTAAAATTAATAAGCAATAATTGCAAGATTGCAGGATATACGGTTGGTATACAAAAGTCAATTACTTTCCTATATGCCAACAATGGACAATTGAAATTTGAAATTAAAGGAAAAAATACATTCTGTTTACCTTAACACTCTCAAAATCGAAATATTTAGATAAAAATATAACAAAATATGTATAAGATCTATATGAGAAAAACTGTAACTATGGTTAAAGGAATCAAATAACTAATTCAATTAAGAGATAGTTCATATTGATTGATAGGAAAATAATATTCTTAAAACGTCAGTTTTTCTCAACTTGATCTATACATTCATATTGTTTAAATTAAAAAATGCAGCAAATTACTGTGTGGGTATCAACAAATGGATTTTAAAATTTATGTGAAGAGGCAAAGGATCCAGGATTGTCAACACAATATTGAAGAATCAGAACAAGGTCACAAGACTGATACTATTCGATTTCAAGACTTACTGTAAAGCTACAGTAATAATGCCAGTGTGATATCGGTGTAAGATTTGACAAATAAATCAATAGAACAAAATAGCCTAGAAATAGCTCACACAAATATAGTCAATTGATCTTTGACAAAGGAGCAAAAGCAGTGCAATACAGCAAAGATAGTCTTCTCAACAAATGGTGTTGGAGCAAATGAACGTTCACATGCAAAGGAAGTGAATCTGTACCCTGAACTTACGCCTTTTACAAAAATTTACTCAAGATAGAACACAGATCTAAGTGCCAAACACAAAAAGATAAAACTTCTAGAAGATAAAATAGGAGAAAATCTGACTGAACTTTGGTTGGACAGAAAGTGTTTAGATATATCAAGAATGTAAGCCATGAAAAAAAATTGCTAAGTTGAACTTCATTATAATTAGAGATGCATCGTCTGTGAGAGTCACAATTAAGAGAGGACAAGGAAACCACATAAAATATTTGCAAAACACATGTCTGATAAAGTACTGGTATTCAGAATATAAAAAGTACTCTTAAAATTCAACGCTAAGAAAACAACCCAATTAAAAAATGGGCCAAACAGCTAACGCAGGAGGCTGAAGTGGGAGGATCGCTTGAGCCTGGGAGTTTGAGGCTGCAGTAAACTGTGATCCAGCCACTGCATTCTGGCCTCGGCAACTGAGCGAGACTGTCAAAAAAAAAAAAAAAAAAAAAAAAAAAAAAGTGAGGGGGCGGAAGACCTTAACAGACACTTCACTAGAGAAAATACAGATGGCAAATAAGTATATGTAAATATATTTAACATCATATATCATTAAAAAATTTCAAATAAAAACAGCAATGAGAGATCATTACACCCTTGTTATAATTGCTGAAATTCAACACTGACAATACTTATTTATTGCTGGTAGAAATGCTGAATGGCTCAGTCACATTGGAAGGTAGTTCGTCAGTTTCTTAAAAACCTGAACATATTTTTTCTGACTAAATGATCCAATAATAACATTGCTTGATATTTACCCAGAGGAAGTGAAAACTTACATCTACACAAAATCCTGTGTACAAAAGTTAATAGCAGTTTTATTCATAATTGCTCCAAAATGGAATCAACTGAGATATTGTTTATTAGGTCATGGAAAAATGAATATTGTCATTCATTCTTCCCCTACAGAGCGAAGATTGTAAAAAATCACTTTGATTTTAAGAGATTGGCAAATATCTTAAATCCCACCTACATAATTAAAGAAACCAATATGCATGGTGTTCTAGAAGATGAAACAGTCAAACTTGAAATAAAAGTTGGTTATAGTGAACACTGCTTTCTTTAAAACATATATACAATCTATATAAAATGTCAAGTAAGAGTAAAAATGTTTTATTGTGTAAATGAGTTATATAACGTCCTTCTTTATCCTTCATTTCCTAAAAAGATGATACCTACTTCTTAGGGTCACTTAATGGGTAAAAGGGAAATAATGCATATAAAATGTACTTGATCAGTTTTGTTTTCTTTTACAGCTCCTCTGTATATTGAAACACACAGGCCCACACATACACACAGGAATCTGAGCTTCTATTTACAGCTTTCCAAGTCAAGCTAGGGGAAAAAGTGCAGCCTTTATCAGGAGTGGAGATAAATTAGCTAAATTCTAATTGGTTTGTAGCTAGACTAAAAACCCTCAATCCACTGTATAGGTAGGTTGTATGGTAGACACTCTCAAAATGTAAAACATCTCAGTTCTAGACTCTGTAAATGTCATGACATTCTTTTATTCACAGGGGTGAGCACTGAGAATGTCTGGAAGAAAGAGGTAAAGATCTACACAGGGAGTGGTCAAACACTTTCATTTCCTGGGAATAGTATAAAAGATTCTGCATTCTAGATAAACCTCTTTTCATAGACTGAATCCTCTCCAAAGGGCATGTGAACTGTTGATAGCCATCGATTCCACAAACCAGTTTATTTTCTCAATTTCAAATGCCTTGTGTGTCTAATATCCACTTTCATTTTCCACTCCTAGTGGAAATAATGTTGATATTGTTCTGCTGTCAGTTGAAATGTGCAAATGGAAACTTATGAGGAAATTTGTTCTGACACTACAAACAGTAAATAATTTTAGTCTGTTTATTCTGATGAGGAAACTGATGTGTCTGTTTTGTTATTTCCTTCCCTCTGTTGTTATTACGGGCATCTAATTTTGAAAGCACAGTGTGAAAAATAATAGTGGTTGTTGGAATGTTTTATAGGAGAAGTCAGTTTATTTTTCTTGCTTTATTAATAAAAAATATTTTATATATATGTGGTACATATGAGTACTTGTTACATGTGTAGTATGTGTAATGATCAAGTTCATGGTTTTTTTCTTTTCTTTTCTTTTCTTTTGACGGAGTCTCACTTTGTCCCTCAAGCTGGAGTTCAGTGGTGCGATCTTGGCTCACTGCAACCTCCACCCCCGCCAGGTTCAAGCGATTCTCCTGCCTCAGCCCCCTGAGTAGCTGGGATTACAGGCGCCTGCCAGAGCACAGGGCTAATTTGTTATTGTTGTTGTTGTTGTTTTTGTTTTTTTTTTTTGAGATAATCTCACTCTGTCGCCCAGGCTGCTGGAGTGCAGTGGCGTGATCTCAGCTCACTGCAACCTCCGCCTTCTGGGTTCAAGCAATTCCTCTGCTTCAGCCTCCCGAGTAGCTGGGATTACATGTGCATGCCACCACACCCAGCTAATTTTTGTACTTTTAGTAGAGACAGGGTTTCACCTTGTTGGCCAGGATGGTCTCAATCTCTTGACCTTGTGATCTGCGCACCTCGGCCTCCCAAAGTGCTGGGATTATAGGCGTGAGCCACCGTGTCTGGCCAAGTTTATGTTTTAAGTAGCCTATAGACACTGGGCCTGAAAAAAGCTTGATGGTATTTTAAGTTACCATCTATCCCTTGTCTTCTGGGGTGGCAAACAGCAGCCCTTAGGTTACACATCCAACACTGAATCCCACATAGTCAGATACAAACATCACAGTTGCTTCACTTCAGGATGAAAACTCCACACTCTTTGCAAGATAATTCTTTTATTCAATATTCAAAAAAAGAAAATGCTTATTTGCAGCTACTTCCAGCTAGGAAATGAGTTTAGTACAGGTATAATCTAACCATATGGAGTTTGCATTCTAGATGCAAAAATAAATGACAAGTGAATAAACTATTGATATAGTGTTTACATATCTTATATAATCACTTATAACAATGTTATAACAATATTATAAAGAAGAAAACAAAGTGCTGGTGTAGAAAAAGTTAATAGTATGAGGTGGGCGAGATTTATTTTAGGAAGGGTGTCACCAAAGTTCTGTTAAACATAACATTTAGTCTAAAACATTAAGAAATAAAACAAGCAAACGGGAGAGGAGGAGGGGAATCTTTCAAACAGAAGTAACATCAGGTCAACAATCTCTGAGCTGCAAAGAGCTAAGTATGCTTCAAAATCTAAAAAAAAATAAGATCAAAAAGGTGACAGTCTATGAGTAAAGATGGAAGTTATGCAACATAGACGTGAATAAACAGTGAGTCATATAATAAAGAGCTGGCTTATTGAAGGTTTAGGAGTGAAGTTCCAGGCTTATTTGTATGCATTGGCTGACCATTGAAATATTTAAATAGGAAGCAACAGACTTACCTTTAGATTTTAAAGGAACTAATTCTTACTATTTAATTATAAATGGATTACAATGGGCGCTGGCTGAGAGTATTCAAGAGTGAGAAAATACTGGCCTGGATAATGATAGAACAGTGTGGAATGGGTGTGGAGAGCAGGACCCATTCGAGACCTGATTTGCAAACTGAACTGATAAAATATGCTGATGGATGAGATGTAGAAATGAGGAAAAGCATGTAGTTGGCATTGACGTCTAGATTTCAGGTATGAGTATTTGTAATGTGGTGGCTTCGTTTTCTATGGTAGGAACGCTTAAAGCAGAGGCAGTGGAAATCGAAGTCATTTTATAGTTAAATTAAGTTTGAGATAACTCAGAATCATCTAAAATAGTCAAGCACTGATGCATATTTTTGTTATTCAGATGTAAGTTAATAGAGTAGCATCAGCTAAAAAGGTTATTTATCTCTAGAATGAAAGAGATTCCCTTGAGAAGAAGGAGAAAAAGAAAAAAAGCACATGATTGTATTCTGAGCAACTCAATGTTAAGTGCTTGAAAACAGTTTAAATCCTATCCCTTTTTGATTTATCCAGGTACATATTACAGAGAATTGTGTGTGTGTGTGTAGACTCTCTCCATATATAGACTCTTTAATTTAGCTGTTTGTCTTTTATTGCTGTTGAAATACTATAGACAGCATCCTAAGTTTAAAACCATATTTCTTTGAGAAAAAAAAACCTTCATAGTTTATGAAATCTTGGAGCTGCCCACATTTTTCTATTCAACACTTGCATTTTCACTGAATAACTGCACAATGTTCAGTTTCTTTTGGCTAGTGGAGGCAAAAATTGAAATGTTAAAAGCTAGGCCACAGAGGAAGAGAGGTTTTTTTTTTATTTTTTTTTTCTCCAGCAAAATATGCACAAACCTAATTTTGCTTTGCAATTTCTATTTGCCTCTGCCAAAGACACACTTCTCAGGAATAATACTGTATATAAATCCCTTTATAATGCTGGTGCTTGAGGTAAGGATGTTCCAGCCAGATAAGTAGAAGAAGCCAGCCTTTTTAGGAGATCAATGTGTTATAACAGATTTTGACTGAATATGGTAGTTGTGTTTGGGGAAAAAATAGAATCAGGGTGTTTTCACAGATAAAAAGAGCTTTACTCTCCATCCAGTCTCAATTTTACAGAAAAAGAAATTGAAGTTCTCAAAGGTTAAGTTGATTTCTCAAGGTCACATAGCTCATTAGTGGCAAATGTGGGACTAGAACTCAAATTTTCGGATTGGGACCACAGTATCATACAACCTAATTTGACCCAGCACACATAAGTATCTGATGACTAGCTAGTGCATCAATGAGTTCCTACTGAGTCTGTTCGGCTTTTGGCAAAATAGCTGCTTAATTGGAGCTATAATACTTTCTATAAAGTAAAATATATCTTAAAGTCTATGGGAGGTCTCTTCAGAGTTTAAGAATACAGGATCATCTTAGGGAAAGAGGCAAATCCAAATGCAGTTTTACTTTCTTCAAATGCACTAGATGTCATTCCTCCTAGGTTTTGAGTAACTTCTTCTTTGACACTGTAAGTCTGAGGTTAAGAATATAGGGTTTAGAGAAGCAAAAAATCAATCATCTCCACTTCACACATGGCCCTAAGATTTTTAAAATTGCAGATATTAGGAGCAACTTTGGATAAAATCACAGTACAGAAATCAGATGTGCAAGGATTACATTTTTTCTATAATTGATTGTATTTATTTTTTAAATTCCTTTGAAATTTTATTTATGTTTTATTCTTATAGATTTAGAGGTACGAGTGCAGTTTTGTTACATGGATATATTGCACAGTGCTCAAGTCTGGGCTTTTAGTATACCCATCATCCAAATAGTAAACACTGAATATACATTAGTTCTCAACACCACATCGCACTTATTCCAAAACTGACCACATAGTTGGAAGTAAAGCACTCCTCAGCAAATGTAAAAAACAGAAATCACAACAGTCTCTCAAACCACAGTGCAATCAAATAAGAACTCAGGATTAAGAAACTCACTCAAAACCACACAACTACATGGAAACTGAACAACCTGCTCCTGAATGACTACTGGGTACATAACAAAATGAAGGCGGAAATAAAGATGTTCTTTGAAACCAATGAGAACAAAGACACAATGTACCAGAATCTCTGGGACACATTTAAAGCAGTTATGTAGAGGGAAATTTATAGCAATAAATACTCACAAGAGAAAGCAGGAAAGATCTAAAATGGACACCCTAACACCACAATTAAAAGAACTAGAGAAGCAAGAGCAAACAAATTCAAAAGCTGGCAGAAGGCAAGAAATCACTAAGATTAGAGCAGAACTGAAGGAGATAGAAACACAAAAAAAGTTTTAAAAAATCAGTGAATCCAGGAGCTGGTTTTTTGAAAAGATCAACAAAATAGACCACTAGCAAGACTAATAAAGAAGGAAAGAGAGAAGAATCAAATAGATGCAATAAAAAATGATAAAGGGATATCACCACCGATCCCACAGAAATACAAACTACCATCAGAGAATACTATAAACACCTCTACGCAAATAAACTAGAACATCTAGAAGAAATTGATAAATTCCTGGACACATACACCCTCCCAAGACTAAACCAGGAAGAAGTTGAATCCCTGAATAGACCAATAAGAGGTTCTGAATTTGAGGCAATAATTAAGAGCCTACCAACCAAAAAAGTCTGGGACCAGATGGATTCACAGCCGAATTCTACCAGAGGTACAAAAAGGAGCTGGTACCATTCCTTCTGAAACTATTCCAATCAGTAGAAAAAGAGAGAATCCTCCCTAACTCATTTTATGAGGCCAGCATCATCCTGATACCAAAGCCTGGCAGAGACACAACCAAAAAAGAGAAGTTTAGACCAATTTCCCTGATGAACATCAATGCAAAAATCCTCAATAAAATACTGGCAAACCGAATCCAGCAGCACATCAAAAAGCTTATCCATCAAGATCAAGTTGGCTTCATCCCTGGGATGCAAGCCTGGTTCAATATACACAAATCAATAAAGGTAATCCATCACATAAACAGAACCAAAGACAAAAACCACATGATTATCTCAATAGATGCAGAAAAGGCCTTCAACAAAATTGAACAGCCCTTCATGCTAAAAACTCTCAATAAACTAGGTATTGATGGACCATATTTCAAAATAATAAGAGCTATTTATGACAAACCCACAGAAAATATCATACTGAATGGCAAAAACTGGAAGCATTCCCTTTGAAAACTGGCACAAGACAGGGATGCCCTCTCTCACCACTCCTATTCAACATAGTGTTGGAAGTTCTGTCCAGGGCAATCAGGCAGGAAAAAGAAATAAAGGGTATTCAATTAGGAAAAGAGGAAGTCAAATTGTCCCTGTTTGCAGATGACATGATTGTATATTTAGAAAACCCCATCGTCTCAGCCCAAAAAATCCTTAAGCTGATAAGGAACTTCAGCAAAGTCTCAGGATACAAAATCAATGTGCAAAAATCACAAGCATTCCTATACACCAATAACAGACAAACAGAGAGCTAGATCATGAGTGAACTCCCATTCATAATTGCTACAAAGGGAATAAAATACCTAGGAATCCAAGTGACAAGGGATGTGAAGGACCTCTTCAGGGAGAACTACAAACCACAGCTCAATGAAATAAAAGACGACACAAACAAATGGAAGAACATTCCATGCTCGTGGATAGGAAGAATCAATATCATGAAAATGGCCATACTGCCCAAGGTAATTTATAGATCCAATGCCATCCCCATCAAGCTACCAATGACTTTCTTCACAGAATTGGAAAAAACTACTTTAAAGTTCATATGGGACCAAAAAAGAGCCCACATTGCCACGACAATCCTAAGCCAAAAGAACAAAGCTGGAGGCATCATGCTGCCTGACTTCAAACTATACTACAAGGCTACAGTAACCAAAACAGCATGGTACTGGTACCAAAACAGAGATATAGACCAATGGAACAGAACAGAGCCCTCAGAAATAACACTACTTATCTACAACCATCTGTTCTTTGACAAACCTGATAAAAATAAGAAATGGAGAAAGGATTCCCTATTTAATAAATGGTGGTGGCTAGCCATATGTAGAAAGCTGAAACTGGATCCCTTCCTTACACCTTACACAAAAATTAATTCAAGATGGATTAAAGACTTAATTGTTAGACCTAAAATCATAAAAACCCTACAAGAAAACCTAGGCAATACCATTCAGGACATAAGCATGTGCAAGGACTTCATGACTAAAACACCAAAAGCAATGGCAACAAAAGCCAAAATAGACGAATGGGATCCAATTAAACTAAAGAGCTTGCACACAGCAAAAGAGACTGCCATCAGAGTGAACAGGCAACCTATAGAATAGGAGAAAATTTTTGCAATCTACCCATCTGACAAAGGACTAATATTCAGAATCTACAAAGAACTTAAACAAATTTACAAGAAAAAAATCAAACAACCCCATCAAAAAATGAGCAAAGGATATTAACAGACACTTTTCAAAAGAAGATGTTTATGCAGTCAATAGACACATGAAAAAATGCTCATCATCACTGGTCATCAGAGAAATGCGAATCAAAACCACAATGAGATACCATCTCACACCAGTTAGAATGGCAATCATTAAAAAGTCAGGAAACAACAGGTGCTAGAGAGGATGTGGAGAAATAGGAACGCTTTTACACTGTTGGTGGGACTGTAAACTAGTTCAACAATTGTGGAAGACAGTGTGGTAATTCCTCAAGGATCTAGAACTAGAAATACCATTTGACCCAGCCATCCCATTACTGGGTATATACCCAAGGGAGTATAAATCACGCTACTCTAAAGACACATGCACACATCTGTTTATTGCAGCATTATTCACAATGGCAAAGACTTGGAACCAACCCAAATGTCCACCAATGATAGACTGGATTAAGAAAATGTGGCACATATACACCATGGAACACTATGCAGCCATAAAAAAGGATGAGTTCATGTCCTTTGTAGGGACATGGATGAAGCTGGAAAGCATCATTCTGAGCAAACTATTGCAAGGACAGAAAACCAAACACTGCATGTTCTCACTCATAAGTGGGAATTGAACAATGAGAAAACTTGGACACAGGGCAGGGAACATTACACACCAGGGCCTGTTGTGGGGTAGGGGGATGGGGGAGGGATAGCATTAGGAGAAATACCTAATGTAAATGATGAATTAATGAGAGCAGCAAACCAACATGGCACGTGTATAAATATGTAACAAACTTGCATGTTGTGCACATGTACCCTAGAACTTAAAGTATAATAATAAAAAAATTAAACATTGTACCTAATGAGTAATTTTCATCCCTTACCCCCTTCCTAGCCTCCCACCTTTACATCTCTAATGTCTATTATTCCATTATGTATGTTCATGTGTATCCATTGCTGAGCTCACATTTGCAAGTGAGAGCATGTAGTATTTGACTTTCTGTTTGTGATTTATTTCACTTAGGATAATGGCCTTCAGTTGCATCCATATTGCGGAAAATGACATAATTTCATTCTTTTTATGGCTGGGTAGTATTCTGGGTATGTATATATCACATTTTCTTTATCCAGTCATCTGTTGATGGACACTTAGGTTGATTTCATAACATTGCTATTGTGCAAAGTGCTGCAATAAACATATGAGCTCAGGTGTCTTTTTTTCTTAATGATTTCTTTTCCTTTTGGTAGATACCAAGTAGTGGGATTGCTGGATCAAATGGTAGTTCTATTTTTAGCTCTTTGAGAAATCTCCATATTGCTTTTGATAGGGGTTGTGCTAATTTACATTCCCACTGCGTATAAGCCTTCATTTTCTTCACATGCTTGCCAACATCTCTTGTTTTCTAATTTTTTTTATGTAATAGCCGCTCTAACTGGTGTGATATTCTATCTTATTGTGGTTTTAATCTGTGTTTCTCTGATGATTAGTGATGTTGAGCATTTTTTTCCTATGTTTCTTGGCCACTTGTATGTCTTCTTTTGAAAAGTATATGTTCATATCTTTTGCCCACTTTTTGATGGAGTTGCTTGTTTTTTTCTTACTGAGTTGTTTGAGTTCCTTGTAGATATTGGATATTAGTCCTTTGTTGGGTGTGTAGTTTGCAAATATTTTATCCCATTCTTTAGGTTGTCTATTTGTTGATTATTTCTTTTGTTATGCAGAAGCATTTTAGTTTAATTAAGTCACATTTGTCTATTTTTGGTTTTGTTGCATTTGCCGTTGAGGTCTTAGTCGTAAATGATTTGCCTAGGCCAAAGTCCGGAAGAGTTTTTCCTAGGTTTTCTTCTAGGATTTCTATAGTTTCAGTTCTTACATTTAAGTCTTTAATCCATCTTGTGTTAATTTTTTGTAATTTTTATTATTTGTTATGAGTCCCAATTCTAAGAGTTATGTAAAATTCAGTCTTGGTCAATTGACCTTTTCTATTCATTTCCTGAATCACAAACAGGTTACAATGGCTTACTCAGTGATACTGGGTAGAACAGGAGTAGAAGTGTGAGGGTGAAGGTGTGATGGGTTTTAGGAAGAGAAAAATTGTCATTGGCTGAGACATTCTTGTTATATCTTGCCTTCACTAATTGGTTGGTTTAGACTTCTCCTGAATGCTTCTGCTCCTTACCTGTCACCAATTACTTAAATGCCACTTAAGTTCCACTGATTGGGTGACAAAGATGGGTCTCCCACTGATGAATATTATCTGTTGCAACACTCCCAAAAATACCCCCTAAAATGTTCACTAGATAGCCCTGTCTACTCTGGGATCATGTGGCTTTTTCACAATCTATTATGTAATTCGGTGCTGACCCACATCTCCTCTGCCCTCAGATCCCCAAACCTATTATTGGTTTCTTCTCACCACCATCCCTAGGGATTCATAGAGAGTAGACCCTGGTAAACCATCAGCCTCTGAACTGTTTTTAATTCCCTCACTAACACTTCTTCACCCACTGAGATTATAACTGAACCTGAGGCTGGCATAGTCTGGCAATTCATATACGTTCCAAATCTGGTTTTTAAACCCGAATTATATTAGAATGTAAAGTTTTGCAACCCCAAAATCATTTATCGGGTTTTCTACAAAAGCAACTGTTTGAGGAGTAAGAGCAAGAGATACATGAAAACTGAGTTTTTGCTTTTGTTTTTTTGTGTGTTTTTATTTTTGCCCATATGTGCACTAATTTTTATTTGCTGTACATATTCAACTGAATATTTCCATTTGTGATGAAAACACGTTAATTTGCTGTAAGATGGTTGTTTTCCCAGCAGTGTCATTTGGGTGGCCCCTCTAAGCTACTGAATAATTTTTCTATAAACTTTTAATTTTAGACAATCTGAAAATATAGTACAGTGGTTTCACATTTACCCCATGCCTAGTATCCACTCTTGTTATCATGTTACATCACTATAGTGCCTCTGTCACAACTAGTAAAGTAATATTGGCAGGTTATAATAAACTAAACCATATACTTTATTCAGTTTTTCTTAGTTTTTTCCTAACTTTTTTGTTGTTTTTGCTCCAGGATACCACATTACTTTTTAGTCATCATGTCTCCTTAGGTTATTTTTGACTTTGATAATTTATCAGATATGTTCTTGATTGTGATAACCTTGACAATTGTGGAAAAAAACTTGTTAGGTATTTTGTAGAATGTTTATTATTTGAGATTTGTCTAGTGCTTTTCTCATAATTTCACTGGGGTTATGTGTTTCTAGAAAGATGACCATGGAGGTTCAGTGCCATTTTCAGACCAACAAAGCAAAAGTTCCCTTTATCAGTTTGACTTATCACTAATGATGTTAACTTTAATCACCTAGTAAAAGGCAGTTTTTGTCAGTTTTCTCTATTGTAAAGTTGCTTATTTTTTCCCTTTCCATACCATACATTTTGGAAGAAAGTCATTATGTATAGCTCACACTTAAAGGGTTGAAAGTTATGCCCCACATCCCTGATAACAGAATCTATATTAGTTATTTGGAATTTTTCTGCATGCATGGAAGATTTGTCTCATCCTACCCTCAATTAATTTATTAATTCAATCATTCATTTCTATCAATATGGACTGATGCATATTTATTTTATACCATAAATTATCATTTAATGCTACATTATTTTATTGCTCAAGACATTCTATAGTTGACCATTTGGAGTTCATTTAGTTGGCTTCTGTGTCCCTTTGTTATATCTCCATCATATTGAGCACTTCTTTATTTTCTGGAACTATAAGATACTCTGGTCTCATCTTGCATATTATTCTCCCCAACCCTAGAATCAGCTATTTCTCTAAAGAGCCCTGGCTCCTTTATTGAAGAATCCTATCTGAAACCAAGATCTGTGTGCTAGATGTACCCAATGTTAAATGAATGATATCTCAGCAGGCAGAGCTAGGAAATATGTATTTGCACAAATAATTATACCTGTATATTTTCTATGTATTTTCATCAGGATCTATTAAGCTAAACACAAGTTATAATGATGCCTCCATTTTAATCCAGTACCACATGGTTCACTCAATAAAGGTTTAGGGTTAACACCTAAAGGGAACCTACATAATAATAAGTATGAGGAAACATATTACTTAACATTATGCATGGTTGATATCATGCTGCTTACATATGAGTCAGTATCACCTAGTACTTAAGAGCAGAGACTCTGGAACTGCTGTGCCTGTATTTGAATACTGTCTCTGCCAATTACTAGCTGTGTGACCTCATGCAAATTGCTTAATGTCTCTGTTCTTCAGTTACCTCACTTGTGGAATGAGGATGATAATAATACTTAATCTACAGAGTTATGTGTGAGGGTTATAAACTTAATCATATGTAAAAGGGCATCACATATGGTCCTCTAATCTATTGTCCATAATTCATACTATATTAAAATCTTATTATGTCAAATCATGCTTTTATGTTATTACATGAAAACATATGAAATGCACATACATGAAAGCCACATATCTGTGACATAGGAATCACTGTTCTATTGGTGTGAGCATAGCTTCATTTTAATAATCAGTGATTATTAAGGAAAAAGAATGAATTTTGGATTAAAACATATATTAATATTTTATCAAAATCCAGCAAGGAGTAATTTTTGTGAAAATTATTAAAATTTTCTATCCTGATAATTTTTCTGAAGAAAAGAGCTAAAAGATAGTTATATAACAGGACTGTTAAAAGCATTACTGAGATTACATAGGGAGATAAGTGGAACAAAATGATAGTTTAATTCAATAAGTCATTTATTGTAAGATCTCTACTAACTATGCACTTTGCTCTGTGACTGGTCTGAATATACTCACACGTTTTCTTTACAGCACTTTTATTTTAATAAATGTCTCATGTCCCATTTATTTCTGGTTTACTCCCTTCCTTTACTCTATTTTTTGGAAAGTCTATTGGGCAGGACTAGCTCTCTCTGCAGCCTGATTGGGGCTGATGATGAGTAAGAACCATGTATTAGTCCATTTTTGCATTTCTGTAAGTACCTGAAACTGTGTAATTTATAGAGAAAAGAGGTTTAATTGGCACATGGTTCTGCAGGTTGTACAGGAAGCATAGCAGCTTCTGCTTCTGGGGTAGCCTTAGGAAGTTTCCAATCATGGTGGAAGTCAAAGGGGGAGCAGGTGTCTTACATGGCAAGAGCAGGAGCAAGAGGGCAGGTGAGAAGGTGCTACTCACTTTTAAATGACCAGATCTTATGAAAACTCACTCAAGGACAGTACCAAGAGGAATGGTGCTAAGCCATTCATAAGAAATCCACTCATGATTCAGGCACCTCCCACCAGGCCCCACCTCCAACACTGGGGATAATAATTCAACTTGAAATTTGTGTGGGAACACAGATTGAAACCATGTTAAACCATATCCAAGACATACTCCTTGCTATGTTCAAATTCTTTAAAAATCTTAAATTACTGAATATATGCCATCTCTCCATTCTTTACCAAATATAAGGTTCTTGTACTCTGACTCAAAATTGTAATTTCTTGGTCAGATGCTAACAAACTCCTTGTAAGCTGAGTGGTGTTGATTTGTAAGGCCAGGGTTCAGCCTGTGTTTCTGTCTGCTCAGCTGTGAAAGCTCCCAACAAATGTGAGAGGGAATTTTCCAACAGACATCATTCTCTCTCAGCTTTTGGGCAGACCCTAACCTCAATAAGCATTTTAACTGTTACTCTTTTCTCTCAGAATATACCTGGAAGATTCTCTGTTACGAAGAGCTTTTTAGTGTTAGATTTCTTTTTTTTTCTCTAATAAACATTTACAATTCTTAATTTTCTGACTATTTTATTCAATCATTTATTCACATCTGTTGTCATTTATTGTTTTATTCAACACATATTGTTAAGCACTAACATTGTAATAAATAATGTGAGAATACAGGAAGACAGAGCGGAACAAATTGGCTCTAGTGTAGCTTATAATATGTAAGAGGGGAGAGAAACACACAATGAAGTGTATAGGTGTAAGTTCATAATTACAAGTTGTGATACATGCTGGTTTGGAAAGACTTGTGTTATGAAAGAGGACATGTAAAATTATAGTTAATTTGTGGGTTAGGGACAATGTCTCTGAAACAGTGCCATTAAAATAAAACATGAAGGAAGATAGGGATAAATTAAAGACTGGGGGAGTCATAGCTTTACAGGTAGGTAGAGGAATAAGGATGCACAAGTGAAGTGGGAAAAATTTAATGTTTTTGAAGAATTGAAAGGAACCCACTGTGGCTAGTGCACCAGGGTCAAAGGGAAGTATCACACAACTTGAAATTGGGAATATATTCATCTGTTTGGGCTTCCACAACAAAATACCACAGAGTGGGTGGCTTGAACAACAGAAATTTCTATTTTTGCAATTGTAAATGACTGAAGTTCAAGATGAAGGTCGAGTAGGTTTGGTCTCTGGTAAGGGCACTCCTCCTGGCTTGCAGAAAGACTCATTCTAGCTATGTCTTCACATGGCTTTTTGTCTGTGTGTGTGGAGCAAGAGAGAGAGAAAGAGAGGGAGCGAGAGACAGAGAGAGAGAGAGAGAGATATCTGTGATCTTTTCCTCTTCTTATAAGAACACCAGTAATACATGATTAGGGCCCCACATTTATGATCTCATTTAACCTTAATTACCACCTTAAAGACCCTATTCCAAACACAGTTACATTGGGGGTTAGGACTTCAGCATAGGAATTGAGGAGGAAAGAGCAGCACAATTCAGTCCATAATAAGAAAATGGCTGGGATCATGTAAGATTCATAAACCATAGGCATGATTTCATATTTAAACTTGGAGAGACATATTAATGAGTTTTCCATTCTATAGTATTACACTGTTGTAAATATTTAAATGTTTACGTAATTTCAGCTGTCAAAATTTAGGGGAGTTTTTTTTTCTGCAAATTTTTTTAAATAATCTGCATGTTCTCTGCTTTTTGAATCATGATTGGTTACTTTTCTGAATACCCATATTTTAAAATGAGAGAGAAACAAGTACAAACCCTACTTCTGCTTACTGCTTCTGTGAACTTTGGAAATATATATAATCTTTTTCAGCCTAAGTATCTTCATAATTATAGTGGAAAATTCTGCATCCATTTTATACATTTAGAAACTACTTAATTCTGTGATTTCAAATCAGTTAGCATAAATTTTAAAAGTTCAACCACTTTGTATAAAATTGCTAACAGATATTAATCATTTTCCTGTTTTCTTAGAGTACTTTGAACTTAATTAATACCCTTATTTTATTTTCCAGTCTTTTGTGAAGCCCTTTTTCTCTTAATATGCTGAATATCTCTGTGTTCACTGTGTTCTGATTCCTTGTGTCTACTTTTTGTTTTTTCTTGCCTTTTCTTTCATTACATGCTATTACTTCTGTCTGCTTAATGAATGCACCTGCCTATTTTAGTTTTTTTCTCTACATGATCAATTGTTTCTTTTCATCTGGTTTTCACATACAAAGCAGATTATCAATCTTAAAATTATTGTCTCTATCATGTTACATAAATTCTGAATTTAATTATTCATATATATGCCCACAGCATGTAGTTTGTAGTAGAATTTTTGAGACATCTATTTTGTCAATCAATGTGCCTTTCATGTGACTTCCTTTATCGTTCTCAGTTGCTAAGGAGATACTACTTAGTTTCAAAGATTGGTAGGGTAAGGTTAAGATATTTATTGCTTATGCCATAATCATAATAAACTAAACATATTTTTTGCCCAAGCTACAGCAGCTATTGATGCTGGCAGTTATCTTAAACACCATCTCATTCAACTTCCTCATTTTATTTTATTTTGAGACAGGGTCTTGCTCTGTTGCCAAGGCTGGAGT
Organism: Pan troglodytes; assembly: GCF_028858775.2. NCBI lineage: Eukaryota > Metazoa > Chordata > Mammalia > Primates > Hominidae > Pan > Pan troglodytes. The sequence continues at coordinate 42,175,417 of NC_072407.2, read as the reverse complement.
GCAGTAGCACGATATCAGCTCACTGCAACTTCTGCCTCCTAGGCTCAAGCGATCTTCCCTCCAAGTAGCTGAGACTACAGGCACATGCCACCACGTTTGGCTAATTTTTGTGTTTTTGGTAGAGATGAGGTCTCACTACGTTGCCCAGCCTGGTCTCAAACTCCTGGGCTCAACAATACACCTTCCTTGCCCTTTCAAAGTGCCTGGATTATAAGCATGAGCCACTGGGCCTGGCCAACTTCCTCATTTTAGACAGGTTGAAAATGGCAAGCAAATTGACTTGTGCAAAGATATACAACTAGTTATGAGCAGATATAAAGCCCGACTGGGCCTGACCAACTTCCTTATTTTAGACAGGAGGAAAATGGCAAGTAAATTGATTTGTGCAAAATATACAACTAGCTATGAGCAGATATAAAGCCCAACTAATAGGTTTTAATTAACTCCACATACTTGTGCTATTATCTTATAAATAATAACTTACTCTAGTGCCGGAGGGTCTGTCTAACCAAAGGTTTAAATTTTATATGATGATAATTAAAGCATATTCTCAAATCCAAAGGAAATATAAGTTAGCAGAATTTGGTAGCATTGATCTAGATAGCTATCAATGTAAATATGAAAGATTAGTTCTTTAAGGTTATTTTACTTTGTTTTTTAATTCTCAAGACAGGTCAGTCATACTTTTCTGCAATAAATTATCTTTTCCTTTCTCATTTCAAAGACTCATTTCAAAGGACTGCCTTCTTGTCCTTTTCCAGAAAACTATGGGAATTAGAAAAAAGAAAGAATCATAAGAATGTTCATTATAGTTTTGACCCATTGACTTAACTATTCAGGACTAGAGTTACTAAGAACATTTAAAGTATACTGCCTTGCGGTGTGTTGATTTTTAACTTACTGAGTTATTGGGCAGCTTCCTCTTATTTTTGTCAAATGCCTATAAATCATGACAAAGTCAGTAAATGAACCATATATTTATGGAAATTTATTTCCTGCTAATTTTTCTTCATAGTATCCAGGGTGTGCTATTCCACTCTGTGAAAATTTTATGTGAGCTATAGTTAGTAATGTGTAAGATTGAGATTTCACACTTATCAATATGCTACTTTGATGTAAGTTTTGATAGGTGAGGGATATGAGCTAAGTCTGCAAACCTGGATGTGCACACCAAATCATGGATTAGCAAATCACATTTTCTATGAAGGCAGTGGACCACTTCAAAGACAGAGAGGAGAATTTTTTGGAAGGTAAACTGTAGCCCATCATTATAAGTACTTTATGGGAATTTTAAACATGTAATGAAAAAAAGACTGTTTTGGGTCACCATCTTAGAAAAGTTTTCCAGAGACCAAAGATAACAGGAGTCATTTGCAAATTAAAAGAGACTGACCAAAATGTATTAGCATATATATAGTCATAAATATCTGAAGAAAACCGATGGTAAACAATATATTGCAAGATAGTATGGTATTATTCTGAGACAAAAAGAGCCTTAAGTATTAGGTAGCATAGAAATAATAGTCTTATTCAAAGAAAGGACAATCTGGAAATCAATTATGTACACAACATGTATGAGCTTAGCAAGATATAGTCCAGGTAATGACATCCAACAATGGTTGCCATCATAATATAACATTTGCATATCTTAAATTTTTATGGTTTTGGTAAGAATAATAATTCATAGTAGATTTTACAATTCCCAAAGGAAAATCTGCAATATCACATTTGATCCACACAACGATAATGTTTTCCAGTGACTGGTTAGCAGCCTTTTATTATCACCATTTTTAGAAGAAAAATATTTATCTAGAGTGGTCAATGACAGGATTTGAACTTGAACCTGAGTCCTTTGAGTTCAGAGCTCATACTATTGTATTCTATTTCATTTATTTATTCCAAGAGGGAACTCTCTTCTGATAATTCACATAAAATACCACACTTAAGTCTTTATTGGTTAGTAGTACTTGTGTCCATGTGAACAAACACATATTGATATTTTTTCAACAAGTTAATTGTGAAAATAGCAAAATATTTAAAGTCAAGGTTAAAAATATCAAAATACACTAAAAAGTCTTAACAAACACCAGTCTCTATATTCACTTCATGCAGTTTTGTTCCTCAGAGGCAAACGTTTTTAACTATTTCATTTATTTCATTTTATTTTATTTATTTTATTTTATTTTATTCTCTACTCTCAAGGAGCATTCTTGTTCAGGCTATTTTTACTGACATGTAATTTGGATGATTGCCCTCTTTATATCTTTATTTTTTGCTTTGCAACTCATGGACTAGTAATATCCTAAGTCCCTGCCTGACTGAGGTTTCCAGCAGGGCAAATTCTAACTAGTAGTGGCCTCAGCACCTGAGGTTTCTCCTTTTGTTAAAGAAGAATTTAGTCACATACATGTTTACATCATTTGTTACTCTGACTAAATATATATAAGATTAAGGCATGATAGGAGTTTTTATTTCTTACAAATACTTTAAATTCCACTTAAATAAACTTATTATTAAAAACGACTGAGTCTAGAAGTTCCTGTATTGGATTTGAAAACAAGGAATCTACTTATAGTTTTAAGAGATACATTAGAATTTATATGACAGTAGGTTTGCACTGCCCTCTATCCATTGTCTTACATTTATCAACAGATTGAAACTCTTGTTAGAAAATATTGCATGCTGATAAGAATTGAGAGGGTTCAGAACAGAAATAACCTTGAGTTAGTCCTTTATTCACCCTTTCACTTTCTTTTCTCACTCCTTTAAAGACCCACCACAAAGCCCCACAGATATTCAAGGGGAAAGCCTGCCACCAAGTAAGACCAACATACAGTAAACCAAGCATTTTACTGCATTTTCTTACCACAAAAATTATCTCATCTCTTTATATCCCAAGGTGTTTCAAAATCAAAATAAATTGCTTTGCATCTTACAGGCATTTAGGCGTTTTGTGGCTCTTTGGCCACAAAACTACTTAAGATACAATCATGACAGTCTGTTCACTTTCTTTGATTTCAGTATCTAATGGAAGTTGAAATTCCTTTCCCATATTTTTGAAGGCGTAGTCCAATTCTGGAATGAATTTATCAGTGGACATCCAAATCTAAAAACAGATGTGTTCAAATGAAAGAAAACTTCATGAGGCTCATGATCAATTGAGACAGCTGGGTAGCAAGATATAAAGATATAGACACTAGAACAAAGAATATATGGCTTGTCCTTTGGCACACATTTAGTAACATGCCTTGGAATCCTGTGAAATATTAATGAATCCCTTTGAGGTAATTTGTTTCCAATGATTAGTCCAGTAGAGTCCATAGCATAAAAAAGGACAGAAGGTCTGAAAATAAACACTATATTCTGAATTCATAGGTTAGTAAAGTCAGGACTATATGAATTGTATATTTTCAAGAAAAAACTAACCCATATTTTTTTATTTTTATTCATTTATTTTTATTGATATATAGTGTTTTACATATCTGTGGAGTATGTATAATATTTTGTTGCATGCATAGAATATGTAATGATCAAGTCAGGGTATTTGGAGTGTTCATCACCTTGAATATTAATTGTTTCTATGTGTTGGGAACATTTCAGGTCTTCCAGCTATTTTGAAATACGCAATACATGATTATTAAGTATTGCCACTGCATGCTGCTGTGAAACATTAGAACTCATACTTCCTATCTAACTGCGTGTTTGTACTAATTAATCAGCTTCTCTTCATCCTTCCCTTCCTCCCACCCATGTAAATTACTCAGACACTGGTATTTATCATTCTACTCTCTACCTCCATGATATCAACTTTTTAAGCTCCCATATAATGAGTTGTGAGAATATGGGAAATTTATCTTTCTGCGTCTTAACATAATAACTTTAATTTCATTCATGTTGCTGCAAATGACATAATTTTTTTAATAGCTGAATAGTATCCTATTGTGTGTGTGTGTGTGTGTGTGTGTGTGTGTACTTATTTTCTTTATTCATTCACCTGTTGATGGGCACTCAGGTTGATTCCACATCTTTGCTATTGTTTTCCATAGTGTCTGCATTAATTTACATTCTCTCTTCTCTGTATCCTTGCCAACATCTGTTTTTTTTTTTTTTTTTGTCTTTTTAATAGTATTCATTCTAACTAAGGGAAGATGAGATGTCACTGGTTTTGATTTACATTTCCTTGGTGACTAGTGATGTTGATTTACATTTCCCTGGTGACTAGTGATGTTGAGGATTTTTTCTTACATATGTATTGGCCATTTGTATGTCTTCATTTGAGAAATGTGTACTCATGTGCTTTGCCCACTTTTTAATGAGTTTTTTTTTTTTTTTTACTGTTGAGTTGTTGAGCTCCTTGTATATTTTGAATATTACTCCTTTATTGGAGTAATAGTTTGAAAATATTTTCTCCATTTAAGGTTGTCTATCCAATCTGTTGATTGCTTCCTTTGTTATGCAGAGGATTTTAAATTTGACTAAGTCCTATTTGTCCTTTTTTGTTTTTATTTTCTGTGCTTTTGAGGTCTTAGTCATAAAATCTTTGTGTAGACCAATGTTCTAAAGTGTTTTTGTATGTTTTCTTCTACTAGTTTTATAGTTTGAGATCTGATATTTAAGTCTTTAGTTCATCTTGAGTTGATTTTTGTATATGGTGAGAGGGATCCAATTTCATTCCTCAGCCAATTGATATTCATTTTTTCCAGGATAATTTATTGAAAAATGTGTCCTTCCCCCAATATATATTCTTTGCCCTATCATAATAAGGGAAATTCAAAACACCATTAGACAAACACTATGGTAATAATTGTTGCAGGCAAGATTGATTGATTAATAGAAGCTCAAATCAGTGGGTGAAAGTTCCCAGAGAAACATAGTACTTGCATACGCTCATAGTATCTCCTTCAAGATACATATTAGACAAATAAAAATGACAACCGTGCCATAAAGAAAGCCAACAATCACCACTTTAATTAATTGATTATCATGTGCATCAGCAATAGTAAGATATGCAGAGATTAGGTACTCCAGGATATGATGCACTAGAAGGGCGTATTACTTCTATGATATTCAACATAACCGTGAAGAAATCAGAAAAACCCATATTCTACAAAATACTTGATGAGCAATATTTAAAAGTGTGAAGGTAGTGAACAAATTGAGAATCCATCATAGATTATAGAAAACAAAGGAAATGACAATTAAATGCAAGGTAGGAACTGGAAATAAATTCTGAAAACATAAAATGCCTAAGTAGAAAAGCCTAGTATAATGTGAATAGAAGCTATAATTTAATTAATACTATTGTGAAAATACTGATTTTATTAATGTATGTTTTAATAACTGCATTATGGTTATATATACACACACTTGAACACACACACATTACAAATGCTCAGAGAATTATATATAAGGATTGTCTATATAATTTCATAATCATCTATAAGATTCTGTCAAATCTAAAATTATTTCCAAATACAAAGTTAAGAAATGTCATTCTACATATTTGTAAATAAGGATATAGTGATGATAAGAAAATATCTTGGTATACTTTTCTGTGGTGATACATTGTGCATTCAAGAAAATATAACAATTATACATCTCTATACATCACTACAAAATGAATACAGCCATACAACTACCACCCAAGTCAAGAAATAGAACATAATTACTAGCACTCTAGAAGTAGGCCTTGTATGTCCTCCTGTATTTGTTCGTTCTCGCATTGCTATAAAGAAATACCTGAGACTGGGTAATTTATAAAGAAAAGGTTTAATTGATTCATAGTTCTTCAGGATATACGAAAACATGTCAGCATCTGCTTCTGTGGAGACCTCAGGGAGCTTTTACTCAGGGCGGAAGGCAAAGCAGAAGGCAACGTCTTACATGGTAGGAGCAGGAGGAAGGGAGGGGAGAGATGCTACACGTTTTTAAACAACCATACCTCATGAGAACTCACTCACTATACATTACCCAGTAACATTACCCAGTAGGGATGACGCTAAACCATTTATGAGAACTCCAACCTCATTATCCAATCACCTCCCACGAGGCTTCTCCTCCCACATTGGGGATTACAATTTGGCATGAAACTTGGGTGCAGACACAGATCCATACCATATGACCTTCTAATAAGTCAATCCTCTCTTCTTGCTAAAGAAAACATAGTACTGCTTCCTAGTCCTGTAAAAATTGCTTTGTGTTCGCCCTTAATATAAGTGAATGTAACCCTTTACTGTACATGCAGCAATGAATGAGAGTTTTATTTTTATTTTTTGTTTGGTTGGTTTTTGATATATATCCTCACCAACTGTTGGCTTTGTAATTCTTTCTAATTTTAACCATTCTGGTACATCCAGTTTTCACTATTATTAATGACATATTAATATGGCATGTTTGTCACAACTAGTGAGCCAATATTGGGGCATTATTAACTAAACTCTACACTTTATTTAGATTTTCAGTTTTCCTCATTTATGTATGTATGTATGTACGTGTATATATACATATGTACATATATGTACGTATGTATATATAATACACATTAAAATTGGAATTATTATATATGTGCACATATATGCATATATATTCTAATTCAGCATTCCATAAAGAATGCCACATTACATTTAGTTGTCATATCTCCTTAGGTTCCTCTTTATTGAGATAGTTTTATACAATTTCCTTGTTTGAACGGTTTTGAGAAATTAGGTATTTTGTAAAATGTCCATCAATTGGGAGTTGACTGATATTTTCCTCATGATTTGATTGGGCTAATGTGTTCCTGGAAGTTAGACCACAGAGATAAAGTGCTATTCTCCTGACATTAATTCAATGATACGTACTGTTAATATGACTTATCTCTGTTGCTATTAATTGAAATCCCTTGCCTGGAGAGGATTCTCTACTGAAAAGATATTTCTCCTTTTCCCTCATTTCCATACTGTACTCTTAGAAAGGAAGGCACAAGGCATAGCCCACACTTAAGGAGTGAACAGGTATATCCTATATCCTTGGAGTAAGGATATGTGCATAAATTATTTGGAATTCTGAACAGGAGATTTGTGTGTTCTTCCCTATATATTTATTCATTTAATTAATGATGTTAGTACAAAACTCATTGACATTTATTTTATATTTTGGGTTTAAATACCACAGAATTTAATGTATTGTCTTGCTGACAGTGGCCATCAGGAGCCCTTTCTGTTGGCTCTGGTGTGCATTTAACATACCCTAATCGATGTGAAGGTATTGCTTTTTTATTTTTTTAAGACCTTATTTTCTCACACTACAACAAGCTCCAAGCTTACCTGTAGATTTTCTGCTCTAGCCCTAGAATCTGTCATTTCTGTAAGAATCCTTCATGATTTTTTTAGAGGACAGTATTAAAAACCAAGTTCTGAAGGGGACAAGAAGACTGACTAGACACAGCCAGGAAGTGCCACCCTCACCAAGAGAGACCAACATACTTTGAGCAGCTCTCTGGTGAGAAAATACCAAGAATTGATAGGTGACATAGACAATGAAGCTGAAGTGGGAAGAAGCTGGGAAACCTGCATGGGATTGCCAAATACTAGAGCTAGTTCTAGGCCTGGAGTGGTTCCTAGGGAAAGAGTGAATGAGGGGACAGAGGGACAGCCTACTCTCACTGCAGACCTTTGGGATCCAAGTAACAAGAGATTCCACACTCCCTCAGACCTTTGGAGTGGCAGAGGGATCTGTCCAGAGAGTAGACATAGATAAGGTTCCAGCATGCATGAAACCCAGGGTCTTTGCACAGAGGGCAGCTGTGGTGGAATGTAGCCATAAGTGCACATCTTCCAAGGCTGTCTATCTCTCTCTGAGTATCTCTAGCCTCAGCTGGCCACTGGGCCAAGTGAGGGCAGGTTTGGCTTCTCCTGGGACTAGGATATGTCTGTTCTATAGGTCTTCCTTCCCTCCAACCCTTCCCAGGGCTCTTGCCTAGCTGCCCCATAGGAGCATGCACATAGTGCAGCCTCTGCTGTCCAGCCTGGGTACTTTGCCATCACCTCCAGCTGAATATTTTCTCAGTGGCCTGGAAGTACTTCAGATCCTCTAGCACAGCCAGTGAGTGGTCCTGAGGTTCCAGAGGACAGAGCTGCAGGCTGGACCTGGCACCCCAGGGCTGCAATGTGTGTCTTGGGAGTACTGAGCAGAGTTCTTCAGCTGGCACTCAAGTTGAAGAGAAACCTCCATTCTTAGAATACTGAGAATGGTGAGATGCATAAATTTGTGGGCTGGTGTTGGAGTGTGGCATACCTCCCTTCACAGGGCTGGCCCGGGAAGAGTGTGACCTATCTCCCAACCAAGTCCTGTGCTCAAAGGGGCCCTGCAGCCAGGAACACATGAAAAAGAAATACAGTCATAGCGCCAGTGATCAGAGAAGCTCCCCCAAGGCCCAGGAGCAAACTAGTGAGAGACTAACTCTTAATTCACACCCACAGATTACAGCTGTGAATGTGTGGAAGTACAAAATGATTGAGTACAGCATGGTTGAGTACAAACCTATGTGTCAGCGATTACTCTTAAGCACTGTCCACTGGATTGCAGTGGATAATTGCAACACCAAAAACATTCTGCCAATTAAATACCAATGAGGCTGGGTGCCGTGGCTCATGCCTGTAATCTCAACATTTTGGGAGGCCGAGGTGGGTGGATCACCTGAGGTCAGAAGTTTGAGACCACCCTGGCCAACAAGATGAAACCCCATGACTACGAAAAAAAATACAAAAAATTACCCAGGCATGGTGGCAGGTACCTGTAATCCCAGTTACTTGGGAGGCTGAGGCAGGAGAATCGCTTGAACCTGGGAGGCGGAAGTTGCAGTGAGCCAAGATCATGCCATTGCACTACAGCCTGGGCAACAAGAGTGAAACTCTGTCCAAAAAAAAAAAAACAAAAAACAAAAAAACAAACAAACAAACAAAAACAAAAAAACCTGATGAAACCATTGGGAAGAATCCTGCTGTCCTGCCACAAATAAAGATTCTGTACAGAGCCTTGGCCCTCCAAAAGCAACCAAAAAATGAAGCCAAATTATGATAGTCAAGTTACAACACAGTTAAAGGAACGCTAATCCTCTCCAATGAGAAAGAATTTGTGAAAGATCTCTGGCAATGCAAAAAGCCATTGCAACCCATTACCTCCAAACAAGCCCACTAACTCTCCAGCAATGGATCTTAACCAAACTGAAATGACAGATATAGAAGTCAGAATCTGGATGGCAAGAAAGCTCATTGATTCCAAAAAATGTTGAAATCCAGTCCAAGATATCCAAGGAATTCAGTAAAATGATCCAAGAGCTGAAAGATGAAATGCACATTTTAAGAAATAATCAAACTAAACTTCTGGAACTGAAAAATTCATTGCAATAATTTTATAATACAATTGAAAGTATTAACAGCAGAATAGATAAGCTAAGGAAAAAAATCTTCAAGCTTAAAAATTGGGTTCTTTAAATCAACTCAGACAAAAATAAAGAAAAATCAGCTCAGATAAAAATAAAGAAAAAAATAGTTGTATAAAATTAGCAAAACTTCAGCTAAATATGGGATTAAGTAAAGAGACCAAACGTATGACTCACTGGCATTTCTGAGAGAGGAGAGAGTAAGCAACTTGGAAACATATTTGAGTATATAGTCCATAAAAAATTCTCCAATCTTGCTAGAGAGGTTAACATGCAATTCAAGAAATAAAGGGAACCCTGGCAAGATACTATATATATACACACACACACACACACACACACACACACACAATATATATATACACACCACGTGTATATATATATATATACACACCGCATGTATATATATATACACACACACACTATATATATATACACACACACTATATATATATATATACACACACACGCTATATATATATATACACACACACATATATATACATACATGTACTATATCTCCCCAAGGAGATGAATAACTATGCAGTTATCAGATTCACTAAAGTCAATGTGAAAGAATCAAATCATAAAGCAGCTAGAGAAAAAGTCAGCTCACTTAAGAAGGTAATGCCATCAGGATTGCAGTGGACCTCCCAGGAGAAAGCTTCCAAGCCAGAAGAGGCTGGGAAGGTATTTTCAGTGTCTATAAAGAAAAGAAAATCTAACTAAGAATTACATATCCTGTTAAATTAGGCTTCATAAGAAAAGAAGAAATAAAATCGTTTTTGGACAAGCAAATGCTGAGGAAATTTGTTACAACTAGACCAGCCTTACAAGAGGTCCTTAAGGGAGTGCTAAACATAGAAACAAAAGAACAACACCTGCTATCACAAAAGCATAAACACATAACCCAAAGATACTATGAAAATACACAATTAGGTCTACTAAACCACCAGCTAACAACATGATAACAAAATCAAATTCTCACTTATTAATACTAATCCTAAATGTAAATGGTCTAAACACCCCACCTAAAAGGAATAGAGTGGCAAACTGAGTAAAAAACAAGTAAGACCCAACCATCTTCTGTTTTCAAGAGACCCATCTCATATTTAACGAGACCCACAGGATCAAAGTTAATGGATGGGGAAAGATTTACCATGTAAACAAAAACAAAAAAAGAGGAGGGTTCAATATTATATCAGATAAAACAGACTTTAAACCACCAACAATTAAGAAGGAAAAAGAAGGGCACTACATAATGAAAAAGAGTTCAACTCAACAAGAAGATTTAACTATCCTGAATAAATATACACCCAACACTGGAGCACTCATATTCATTAAACAAGTCCCTCATGGCTTACAAAAACAAACAGTTCCACAATATTAGGGAGAGGTTTCAATACCCACTGACAGTGTTAGACAGATTATTGAGGCAGAACACTAACAAAGAAATGCTAGACATAAACTCAACACTTAACTAAGTGGACCTAATAGACATCTACAGAATACCCAACAATCACAGAATATATATTCTCATGTGTACATGGAACATATTCTAAGATTGACCACATGCCCAGTTACAAAGCAAATCTCAATACATTAAAAGAATTGAAATCATACCAGGCAAACTCTAATTAAAAATATAAATCAATATCAAGAAAATCTCTCAAAACTACATGAATACATGGAAATGAAAGAACTGGCTTCTGAATAAATCCTGATTGAACATTGAAATTAGGACAAAAATCAAAAACTGTTTTAAATGAATGAAAATACAAACACAACTTAACAAAATCTTTGGGTTGTAGGTAAAGCAGTATTAAAAGAAAAGTGTATAGTGTTAAACACCTTCATCAAGAAATTAGAAAGATCTCCAATTAAGAAATTGCACCCAGAGAAACTAGAAAAAGAAAACAAACCACTGCAAGGCTAATAGAAGAAAAGAAATATAAATAAGTACAATTAGAAAAGAATTGAACAAAACTGAAATGCAAACATCCAAGCAAAGTATTAAGAATACAAAATAATGTACAAAAATCAGTAGTATTTCTATATAGCAATAACATTCAAACTGAGTCAAAATTAAAGCACAATCCCATTTATAATAGCCACAAAAATGAAATATTTTAGAAATACAGCTAACCAGGGAGGTGAAAGATCTCTACAAGAAGAACTAAAACACACTGCTTAAAAAATCAGAGATAATACAAATAAATGAAAAAAAATTTCAGGCTCTTGAATTGGAAGAATTAATATCCTTAAAATGGCCATACTGCCCAAAGCACTTTACAGATTCAATGCTATTCCTATTAAACTACCAATATCATTTTTCACAGAATGAGAAAAAAACTATTCTAAAATTTATAGGAAACAAAACAACAGCTTGAATAGCCAAAGCCATCCTAAACAAAAAGAACAAAGCTGGAGGCATAACACTGCCTGATTTCAAACTATACTGTTTGGCCACAATAAGCAAAACTGCATGGTACAGGTACAAAAACAGATACTTAAACCAATATACCAGAATAGAGAATCCAGAAATAATGTCTAACACCTACAGCCATCTGATCTTTGACAAAGCCAACAAAAACAAGCAATGAGGAAATGACTTCTTATTCAGTAATGATGCTGGGATAACTAACTATCTATATGCAGAAGAATGAAACTAGACCTATATCTTTTACCATACATTAAATTTAACTCAGTATGGATTAAAGATGTAAATGTAATACTTCAAATTGTAACAATCCTAGAAAAAACCTAGGAAATATTATTTTCAATACTGGCCTTGGCAAAGAATTTTTGGCCAAGTCCCCAAAACAATTGCAACAACTACAAAAATTGATAAGTAGGACCTAATTAAATTAAAGAGCCTCTGACAGCAAGAGAAACTATCAAAGAAGAAGTAAACAGACAATCTACAGAATGGGAGAAAATATTTGCAATCTATGCATACAAAAGTGGTCTGATATTCAGAATCTATAAGGAACTTAAATTAACAAGCAAAAAGTAAATAACCCCATTTAAAAAATGGGCAAAGACACTTTTCAAAAAAGACATACAATTGGCCAAAAACATATAAAAAGTGGTCATAATAATTAATTATCAGAGAAATGCAAATCAAAACCACAATGAGATAACATCTCACACCAGTTAAATGGCTAATAGTAGAAGGTAAAAATAAATAAATTAATAACAGATGCTGGTGAGGCTTTGGGGAAAAAAAGAGAACACTTATGCACTGCTGCTGGAAATGTAAGTTGTTTCAACCACTATGCAAAGCAGTTTTGGGGTTTTTCAAATAATTAAAACAGAGCTATCATTCAACACAGCAATCCCATTACTCAGTATATACCCAAAGGAAAATAAATTGTTTTACCAAAAAGACACATGCACGTCTGTGTTCATTGCAATACTATTCACAATAGCAATGGCAGGGAATCAATCAAATTGCCCGTCAATGGTGGACTGGATAAATAAACCATGGTATATATATAGCATGGAATGCTATGCAGCCATGAAAAAGAAGAAAATAATGTCCTTTGCAGCAATATAGATGCAGTTAGAGACCATTATTCCTCGCAAATTAACACAGGAAGAGAAAACCAAACATCACTTGTTCTCACTTGTAAGTGGGAGCTAAACATTTGAGTACAAATGAAAATAAAGATGGGGACAGTAGACAATAAGGACTACTAGAGAAGGAAGGTAGGGAGAGGGAAATGGTTTAAAAAGTACCTATTGGGTACTATGCTCACTACCTGGGTGATAGGATGCCTATTCCAAACCTTAGCATCATGCTATATATCCATGTAAAAATCGGCCTATTTACCACCTGAGAATTCATTATAAATTAAAATAATTCTGTGTGTGTGTGTGTATATGTTGGGTGTGCTTGTTCCTCCTAGGCCTTCTCAGTTACAGAGCAAGGAGATCTATGTGTATACAATAACCTGTATGTATCCACATAGCTATACATATTTCTATGTGTAACATATGTATCTATATTAAGCTCACATGAGTTCACACGAATGTTTCCTTTTTGTTCTATCAGTTTTTGCCATATATGTTTTGACATTCTGTAGTAAGGTACATAGACATTTAATATTCTTTCTTCTTGGGGAATTATTCCGTTTAGCATGATATGGTACTCCTCTTTGGTCCTAATATTTTTTCTTCTGAAATCCACTTTGTCTGGAATTATTATAGCTACTACAACTTTCTTTTGATTAATGTTAGTGCAGCATACTTGTCTTTATCCTTTTAACTTTAACCTCTCAGTGGCCTCATATGTAATTGGGTTTCCTGTAGACAATATGTCGAGTTGTAGATAGTACGTGGAAATTTGTTTTTTATCCACTTTGTCAATTTCTGTCTTTTAATTAGTGTATTTAGATCATTCATATATAAAATAATTATTGAAATATTTGAATTGATATCACCCACGTTTGCATGTTTGTCAGAGGCTCCGTTATCTGCATTCACTATTTTTATTTGAGCATTTTACATGATTTCATTTTTATTTCTTATTATATCAACATAATTATTGTCTTCTCTTTTTATTGGTAATTGCCTTAAGTTTACAATATGCGTTTTTAATTACTCTAAGTTCACCACCATTAATAGTATTCTATTTCCCACGTAGTGTAGGTAGCTTTCAGAGAGAGGCTACTTAGAGAGAGGATTTATAATTCCTCTCTCCAATCTCTGTGACATTTCTTTTTCATTTCTCCATATGCTGTAAGCACCAAATACATTGTTACTATAATTATCGCTTTAAGAAAACAGTTACATTTTATAGCAGTTAAAGAAAATAAGAAAATTAAAAGATAGTATTTTGTCTCTTTAACAGGCTTCCTTTCTTTATGTAGATACAGGTTTTGACCTATATAACTTTCCTTTCCTTTTTTCTGAAGAAAATCTTTTAACATTTCGGCATATGAGGTCAGCTACCAATAACTCCCTTTAGTCTTAGTCTGATAATAAGTTTATTCTCTTTTACTTTAAAGGATAATTTCATTGAACATAGAATTACAAATTCATATTGTAATTTTTTCTTCAACATTAAACATTTTACTCCACTGTCTTTTTGCTGGCATATTTTCAGGTAAGAAATTTGTTGTAATTATCATTCTTGCTCCTGTAAAACTGTTCTTTTACTTTTAAATAGATTTATTTTAATTTTTCCTGTTTTTATTTATTTTTCTTCATTTTAAATATATTTATTATAGTTACCATTCTGTGCAGTAGACTGAACCTGGTAGATCTGGCAGCTGAGATTGTACTTGGCTTTTTCAAATATGTCCAGCTATTGGAATAAGACTGATTATTATTTGCCAATCTGACATCAATGTCTCTGTTCCATTCTGCTACTGCTGTTCTTTCCAATATTAAAATTTTTATGAAAGTTTGAAACAAAAGATCTACTTCCCTTCTCTTTGATAGCATTTTATTCCTTTGTGTATGCATGCTTTGTTAATTTAACATTATTTTATTTAAGAAAGAAATTTATGTATTTATTGAGTGAATGTGTACCCATATGTAAATGAAAATTGTTTGACTATTTGTATTAGGAAACTCCAAAATAAACAAAACAAAATTTCATTTCTTTCTCATAGGTAATAGACAATCAAGGGTTGGTATAATAGCTCAACAATATCAATGAGTACATTTCTTTTTACTATCATGAACTGCTAGCCTGGAAGCCACCTCATGGTTAAATATAGCTTTTGAACTGATACTTCAATACTTGACTGAAAATAAAATACAATACAGACGAGAAGAATAAAGGGATGAAGAATCTTGACATCTCCCTTTTTAAGAAATACTGGAAATCATACACACACAGATGTACACCCACCCCCCCACACACACACACACACACACACAACCTTCTGCTTCTGTTTCATCAGTAGAACTTATCAGTAAGCCAAGCCAAAATAATATTGTAACTGGATGCTACAATTTATTCCAATTCACATAATAGTGGTAGTTGAAGGCATTTACCACTATATATGTGTATACATATATAATCATATATAATCATATATGTGTGTGTATAATACGTGTGTATATCTACAATGAAAATAAAATGGAATAAATACATTCTATATTCGCATTTTGGTTATGAGTATAGCAAAAACCACAGTATCTGAGGATAAAGTATTGCTTCAAGTCAAAATATTATTTTCCAAAAAGAAGAGGCAATTCAAAGTGTCAAGCACTTCAAATTTGTTAACTGTAAACTGTAATATTTTGAAGCAAATTAAAAAATTAACTAATAGAAACTGAAAAATATTCTTGAGAAAAATTCTTGTGATTCAGTACTAGAGGAGAAATATTAAAAATAATAAGAATGGAGAAGTAATAACCATATTTTAAACCCATATTTGGAGGTATGGTTGACATATATAAAATATATACATATTTAATATATACATCATGATGAGTTTCAAGATAAGCATACGCCCAAGAAACCATCACTTCCATCAAGGCCATCACCTCCCAACATTTCCTCAAACCCCTTTATTAGTATCATTATTATATTTTAGAACTTATTTGTGGTAAGAACCTTTAAGGTAAGATCTATCCTCTTTTTAAGGTGTAGGTTAAGTATACAGTACCCCATCGTTAGCTATAGGCACTATATTGTATAGTAAATCTACTAAATTTACTTAATCTTGAATACATGAACATTTGTATAATATATTTAATGATCACTCTTCTGTCCACCACCCTCTCCAACAAACCCTGACAATTACCATTCTACTCTCTGCTTCTATGAGTTTGACTATTTTAGATTCTTCATATAAGTGAGATTATATAGTATTTCTCTTTTTGTGTCTTAGCATACTCTCCTTCAGGTCCATTCATCTTGTTGTAAATGGAAGAATCTTATTTTCTTTCAAGGCTGAAAGAAAATAAGATTCTTTGTTCATTTCTCCTCTTTGTTCATTTCTCAATTGATAAGCATTTGTGTTTTTCCATGTCTTGTGTGAATAATGCTGCAATGAACATAAAAGTGCACATATCTCTTCAAGATCCTGATTCAATTCCCTTGGATATATAACCCAAAATGGGATTGCTGGATCAAATTGTAGTTCTATTAATCTCCATACTGTTTTCCATGATGGCTATACCAATTTACTTTCCCACACAGTATGTCAGAGGATTACCTTTTCTTCACATCATCGCCACCAAAACTGTTTTTTAATAGCCAACCTAACAGATGTGAGGTAATATTCATTATGGTTTTGATATGCATTTATCTGATGATTAGTGATGTAGAGTACCTTTTCGTATATCAAGTAGCCTTTTCTATGTTTTCTTTTGATAAACGTTTATTCAAGTTTTTTTGCCCATTTAAAAAATTAGGTTATTTGTATTTTTGCTATTTTCTTGTACAAAATCCGTGTATATTTTGGACATATGCTCCTTAATGAATAAAATGTTTGAAAATATTGTTTCACATTCCACTTGTTGCATTTTACTATGTTGATTGTTTCCTTTGCTGGGAAGAAAGTTTTTGGTTTGCTGTAATCCCACTTGTTTATTTTTGCTTTTGTTGTTTGTGCTTGCTTTTGGTGTCATTTACAAAATATTACTGCAAAGACAAATATAAAGGAGCATTTTCCCTATGTTTTCTTCTATGAGTTTTAATCATTTAAAACCTATATTTATGTCTTTAATCCATTTTGAGTTTATTTGTGCATGATTAAATATAAGGGTTGATTTTTATCATTTTGCATGTGGATATACAGTTTTCCCAGGACCACATATTGAAAACGCTATCCTTTCCAAGTTGTGTGTGCGTCAAACCATTGTTGAAAAATAGTTGGCTATATATGTGTAGGTTTAGTTCTGATCACTTTATTCTGTTCCATTGGTCTATGTGTATACTTCTGTGCCAGAACTATACTGTTTTGATTACCCATTCAGAGGAACAAAAGAAAAAAGCCCCAAATAAATAGGAAGCTATCCAGTGTATTGGAAGAATTGACAATTGTTAAAATGTCCACAATACCCAAGTGATCTACAGATTCAATGCAATCCCTATCGTAATTCCAACAGTATTTAACACAGAAATTTTTTAAAAATCCTAAAATTCCTGAGATAAGGATGTGTGATACCTCCAGCTTTGCTCTTGCTCAATATTGCTTTGACTATTCGCTTTTGTTTGAGAGAGAGTAGAGGGTTTCAAATTAATTTTATGATTTTTTTATTTCTGTAAAAAATGCTATTTGAATTATGATGGAGATTGCATTGAATCTGTAAGTCACTTTGAGTAGTATGTACAATTTAGCTATTATCAATTCTTCCACCACATCAGATATCTTTCCATTTTGGGGGTCTAGTATATTTTTTAATCAATATTTTATCATTTTAAAATAATCAATATTTTATAAAATTAAAATCAATATTTTAATCAATATTTTATAATGTACAATTTAGCTATTGTCAATTCTTCCACCACATCGATATCTTTCCATCTTTGGGGGTCTAGTATATTTTTTAATCAATATTTTGTAATTTTAAGTGCACATATTTTTCATCTCCTTGGTCAAATATATACCTAAGTATTTTATTCTTTTTGAGGCTATTGTAAGTGGGATTGCTTTCTTGATTTCTTTTTAGGGTAATTTGTTTTCATGTAGAAAGATGCTACCAATTTTTGTAGGTCGATTTTGTATCTTACAACTTTACTGTATTTATTAGTTTTAAGATTTTGGTAGAGTCTTTAGTGTTTTCAATATATAAGATTATGTCAAGGGTGGATAAAAATTTATTTTCTTTCTTGAATTTGAATGCCTTTTATTTCTTTTTTTATTTTCTAATTATTCTGGCTAGGACGTCCAATACTATGTTGAATAGAAGTGGTGAGAGTAGGTATCCTTATCTTGCTCCTCATGATAGAGGAAAACCTTACAAGTTTTCATTATTGTATAATGTTTGTTGTGGGCTTATTACATATGACCTTTATAATGGTAAGATATATTCCTTTTATATCTAATTTGTTGACAGCTTTTATTACAAAAAGGCATTGAATTTTGTTAAATATATTTTTACAATTATTGTGTTTACTATATGATTTTTCTCAGTCATTCTGTTAATATGGTGTATTACATTGATAGATTTGTTTATGTTAAACCATCCTTGCATCTCAGGGATAAATCCCACTTGATCAAGGTTTATAAACCTTTCAGTTTGCTATTGAATCAGTTTGTTAGTATTTTGTTGAGGATTTCACAACTATGTTCAACAGGAATATTGACCTATAATTTTTTCGTCATGCCCTCAATCTATTTGGAGATTTTTGAGCTATATAGATCTGTATGTTCATTTCTTTGGTTTTGGAAAGTTTTGTGTTACTTCTTCAAATGATCTTTATACTTTTATCTCTCTCTCTCTCTGTTCCTTCTGAGATTCCCATAATATGTATATTGGCTTGTTTGATAGTGTCCCATACATCCTGAAGTATTTCCTCTCTTTTTTTTTATACATTTTTTCTTTTGTTCCTCTAAATGGGCAATCAAATTATCTGTCTCTAAGTTTACTGATTCTTTATCTCATTGATTAAGTCTGCTATTAAAGCTCTCTATTGTAATTTTTTTTCTTTACTTCACCCATCATACTCAATAGCTCCAGGATTTATTTTTGCTTCATTTTTCATGGTTTCTATATCTTTTTTTTTTTTTTGAGATGGAGTCTCATGCTATCACCCAGGCTGGAGTACAGTGGTGCAATCCTCTGGCAACCTCTGCCTCGTGGGTTCAAGTGATTCTCCTGTCTCAGCCTCCCGAATAGCTGGGACTACAAGTGTGCACCACCACTCCTGGCTACGTTTTTTTTACTATTATTATTTTATTTAGTTGTCTGTGTGCTCTTATAGCTCATTGAGTTTCCTTGATTATTCTTTGATTATTTTGGATTTTTTTCAGACATCTCATAGATATCTATTTTTGAGGGGGTAAGCCATGGGAGCTTTATTTTGTTCCATTGGAATTATCATATTTCTTTGACTCTGTGTGTTTTTGATGCCTTGTTATGCTGTTTTCACTTATGAAGAAGAGCCAATTTCTCCTATTTTTACTAAGCAGCTTTGGGAAAGAAGACTTTCCCCAGTGAAACTAGCTAAAGATACCGAGGGTTTTTCCAGTCATTTTTAGGGATGTTAATACTCTCCTCCTTTTGTTCCCTCTTATGCAGAATGTCTCAGAATTGAGTGTTTTCTATAGATCATGGAAAACAAGTCCTTGTGCTGACATCTCCCATATGTTTTCTCCAGGGGCGCTTTCTTCTACACTAGCAAAATCAAACTTGCTGCTATAATCCACACCTGCTGTTGTGCTTATGTGCTATCTGCGGGAGTCCATGACATCAATGCACAGAGACATGCAAAGTCTCATCCATGAGTAGGGAAGTGTGGGGTGCATGTTGCTTGGCAGGGATTCTGCAGACAAGTTGGGGTTTATTGTTAGGCTCCTTTGTGGAGTTCATGAGCTGATTAGCAGATCAATGGCTGGCTGTTGATAACCAAGAGCCAGTGGCTATGTGCTCTCACTTCTTTTCCTTGCTACAAGATACCCCCAGATAATTCAGTCATGTCAGTGCCATCAGTGTTCTGAGTGGAGTGAGACAGAGGTGGGCCCTCTGGGCAGCATCCTAAAAGGTTCGGGAATTTGGGCATTGACTTTGCTTTCAGTTTCCTCTGTGGGAGAAAATTGTAGACTGGCAGAGTGGAGGGACTAGCTGACCTCTCTTGGTACCAAGTTGTGCTACTTTGGGGTAGGGGTGATGCAGGAAAAGTGAAACTGCTATTCTCACTCCCTGCAATGAGTTCACTTTCAGGTATTTTGTATTACTGGGCTACTGGAACCTATTAGCCAGAATCTGAGCCTTCTACAAAGGTATTCTTGTCCACAGGTCTTTGTTAAAATTGCTATTTTTGTGGGTACATGAGGATTGGAAACTTTTACTCTGCCATCTTAGGAATGTCAGTCTCATTGAACCTATTTTTAATAATAAGAATGATAATTAGAACAACATTTTACTTATTTTAAACATTGAGGTAATCAATTCATTTTGATGTTTGTTATGTTCTATTTTGTGTATATATGTATAAATACACAGTATATATATTTTTTCATCCAAATATTTTGGAAAATACTTTTTAAAGAGAATAGTAAATTTCAACATAGTAAAAATAAGTTGTTGTTTGATAAATGGATTTTTCAAAAATTATATTCATTTACTTATTTAAAGAATGAACCCTTACTCTCAGAAATGCCCAGGTTTAGATAATAAATTGTATGGTCACCCTAGATATTGGTCGATGATAATGTTTTGAGTCAAATTTTGAATTATATCTATTTTGAGTTCTTTTTTATATAATTAAATACAACACCAATTATTTAAATAGTTAAATACAACGCCAACATTTACAATTAAATAAACACCAATAGGCCATTTATCCCAATAGTGGACTTTTGTGAAAGTCTTTTTATCTCCTCCATGTTAAGCATTTATCCAAAAGAACAAATCAACCTCTAATAAACTACGAATCAGGTTTCTACACTCTAGCCATGTTTCTAATTCAAATTTATATATTTGTTCATTCACTTTTAAAATATACAAAAAGATACATTATTTCTCAAAATATGTAAAATACTATATTTTGTTTAAAAAAAGAAAAAAAGCCAGGTACAGGAGCAAGTTTCCTTTGAAATAAAGGGTCTATGTACTGCTATTTGTTTAGAATGTGTTTACTCATCAGATGAAAATGTGCTGGATTAAAAAAAATGGCAGGTGATAGAGAAAGTTTATTAGCCTAGATATGAAACATAAGTAGCATGAAGTACACAGCTTGTGTGTGTATGTACATGTGTTTGTGTGGTAATGAAACAAAATGGAATTAGTGATTAGTTGGTTTTACTCATATTCATTATGTCTATGTAGTATTATCAGTTCTTTAGTCTATAGTGTTATCAGTTCTTCGTTTTATCTTTTTTTTTTTTTTTTTGAGATTTTGTCACCCAGGCTTGAGTGTAGTGGCATGATCTCAACTCACTGCAACCCTTGCCTCCTGGCTTCAAGCAATTCACCTGCCTCAGCCACCTGAGTGGCTGGGATTACACGTGACCGCCACCATGCCTGACTAATTTTTGCATTTTTTTTAGTAGAGACGGGGTTTCACTATGTTGGCCAGGCTGGTCTCGAACTCCTGAGCTCAGGTGATCTGCCCAACTTGGCCTCCCAAAGTGTGGGATTACAGGCGTGAGCCACCTTGCCCGGCTGTTTTATCAGTTCTTTAGTCTATAATGTTGCCCATTTAGGCTCTACAGATATATTAAAAATATTCGTTGATGAAATAAAAACCAGGAGGTAATAAGAAAGCCTGTAATGTAAAGGTTTCCCATTTCTTGTGAAAATAGCTGTGGACTCTACCCACAGTTATTGCCGCATCACATTGTGTTTGATATAATTTTTATTTCATCTACAGTTGTGCCATAATCACCAAATTCCCAAAGTAAAAGTATGTTAGGTTTATATCATTATTTAAAGATACTTTAAATTTTATTTTCCTAAATTAAATTTTCGACTTGAAATATTCTTTTGTAACAGAAGGAAGAAAGTTCCATTATATTTTCACTTTGGGCCACTATTTTAAAATATTGGGCAAACAAAAGTAACAATAAAAATTAAAGCTGAGAAACTATGGCAAAGACAAAGTAAGACAAAGAACACTGACTTAGATTCTGAGATAAAAAGCCAGTTTTTGTTTGTTTGTTTTCTTTGAGTTCTGGTATACATGTGCTGAACATGCGGGTTTGTTACATAGGTACACATTTGTCATGGTGGTTTGCTGAACCTATCAACCCATCATCTAGGTTTTAAAGCCCCATGTGGATTAGGTATTTGTACTAATGCTCTCCCTCCTCTTTCCCCCCAATCCCCCGACAGGCCCCGGTGTGTCATGTTCCCCTCCCTGTGTCCATGTGTTTTCATTGTTCAACTCCCACTTATGAGTGAGAACATGTGGGTTTGGTTTTGTCTTTCTGTGTTACTTTGCTGAGGATGATGGTTTCCAGCTTCATCCATGTCCCTGAAAAGGACATGAACTCATTCTTTTTTATCACTGCATAGTATTCCATTGTGTATATGTGTCACATTTTCTTTATCCAGTCTATCATTGACAGGCATTCGGGTTGGTTCCAAATCTTTGCTATTGTAAATAGTGCCGCAGTAAACATACACATGCATGTGTCTTTATAGTAGAATAATTTACAATCCTTTGGGTATATACCCAGTAGTGGGATTGCTGGGTCAAATGGTATTTTTGGTTCTGGATCCTTGAGGAATTGCCACACTGTCTTCCACAATGGTTGCACTAATTTACACTCCTATCAACAGTGTAAAAGCATTCCTATTTTCCGCATCCTCACCAGCATCTGTTGTTTCCAGACTTTTTAGTGATTGCCATTCTAACTGGTGTGAAATGGTATCTCATTGTGGTTTTTGATTTGCATTTCTCTAATGACCAGTGATGATGAGCTTTTTTTCATGTGTTTGTTGGCCACATAAATGTCCTCTTTTGAGAAGTGTTTGTTCATATCCTTTGCCCATTTTTTGATGAGTTGTTTGTTTTTTTTCTTGTAAATCTGTTTAAATTCCTTATAGATTCTGAATATTAGACCTTTGTCAGATGGATCCATTGCAAAATTTTTCTCCCATTCTGTAGGTTGACTGTTCACTCTGATGATAGTTTCTTTTGTTGAGGAGAATCTCCTTCGTTTAGTTAGATACGCTTTGTCAATTTTGGCTTTTGTTGAAGTTGCTTTTGCTGTTTTAGTCATGAAGTCTTTGCCCATGCCTATGTCCTGAATGGTATTGCCTAGGTTTTCTTCTAGGATTTTTATTGTTTCAGGTTTATGTTTAAGTCTTTAATCCATCTTGAGTTAATTTTTGTATAAGGTGTAAGGAAGGGGTTTAGTTTTTGTTTTGTGCATATGGCTACCAGGTCCCAGCAGCATTTATTAAATAGGGAATACTTTCCCCATTCCTTATTTTTGTCAGGTTTGTTGAAGATCAGATGGTTGTAGATGTGTGGTGTTATTTCTGAGGCCTCTGTTCTGTTCCATTGATCTATATATCTGTTTTGGTACCATTACCTTGCTGTTTTGGTTGATGTAGCATTGTAGTGTAAGTTTGAAGTCAGGTGGCGTGATGCCTCCAGCTTTGCTCTTGTTGCTTAGGATTGTCTTTGCTATACAGGCTCTTTTTTGGTTCCATATGAAATTTAACATAGTTTTTTCTAATTCTGTGAAGAAAGTCAATGGTAGTTTGATGGGAATAGCATTGAATCTATAAATTATTTTGGGCAATGTGGCCATTTTCACAATATTGATTCTTCCTATCCATGAGCATGGAATTTTTTTCCATTTGTTTGTGTCCTCTCTTATTTCCTTTAGCAGTAGTTTGTAATTCTCCTTGACAAGGTCCTTCACCTCCCTTGCAAGTTTATTCCTAGGTATTTTATTTTCTTTGTAGCAAATGTGAATGGTACTTCACTCATGATTTGGCTCTCTACTTGTCTATTATTGGTGTATAGACATGCTTGTGACTTTTGCACATTGATGGGAAAAAGCCAGCTCTGACACTAACTATGTAATCTTGGCCTATATACCTTACCTTTCTAAGTTTGATATTTTTCCACAATAAACCAGGTAGATAATAGTCACCTTTCAATATTGTTTTGACAATTTAATTAAAACTATTTATATGTGCCTGTATAATTTATACAGGATTATAGAAATGATTATTACTATTTTTTGCAACAGAGTTTCGCTCCGTCACCAAGGCTGGAGTGCAGTGGCATGATCTCAGCTCACTGCAACCTCTGCCTCCCAGGTTCTAGTGATTCTCCTGCCTCAGCCTCCCGAGTAGCTGGGATTACAGGCGCACTCCACCACACCTAGCTAATTTTTTATATTTTTGGTAGAGATGGGGTGTCACCATGTTGGCCAGGCTAGTCTCAAACTGCTGACCTCAAGTCAAGTGATCCACCTGCCTCAGCATCCCAGAGTATCAGGATTAGAGGCATGAGCCACCACGCTTGGCCTAAAAATGAAATATTAATTTTCCAATAATTGAATGAATAATGGTAGAAATAAAAATATTTTTAAAACAGGAATTTTCATAAATACACCATTTTCTCCAGTTTTGCTTGAGAAGTATTTTAGCAACTGTTTGGAGGAAGTGTATACAAAAAAACTCATATATATATTTTTGTTGTTGTTGTTGTTTTTTAATCTCAGAGGAACTATCTAAGAAGAGCCTGCAGAATAATGTTCTCTTTAATTTGACATTTATTTTACATGTTCGACAAGCTGAAAGGCAAGTTGTGCCCTTAGTTATGATACTACATATGTAATTGTGACTTTCTCAGAAATTTCAAAGATAATGGTAGTTTCTTCTTTAAAATTAGCTTTATTAAGGTATATTTCATATGCCAAAAACGCACACGTTAATTGATGCACCTACATGAGATTGGACATATCCATTAATTGATTGGGATTATTTTATAAAAATCATTCTTCCACATGGAATACAATTTAAATGTAGTTTCTTCTTCTGCCTTCCTGACCCCTCATGATAAAGAATTGTATTTGGCTTTATGTGAGGATGTTGCTGAGAATGAGGGAGGGAAGAGAAACAGCAATGGCTTCAGAGTCTGCCTCATCTGTATCAGCTCTGCTATGCCAACTGCAAGGAACAAAATATAGCACAACAGTATGTTTTTGTTGGTAAAGTCAGCAGATGTGACTTAAAGATAAATAGGGACCAGATGTGATGAATTAGATAGTTTGCTTTTACATAGACAAATGTGGCTATAGCCATCATAATTGGGAAATGCTTTAGCTGCAGAATCTACTCTGTCTTGTAAGTGCCAATTTTATGTTTCTTACTCTCTTGGAAGTTCTAAAAGAAGTATAGACTGTGCCCCCAAACCCTCTATAAACTATCATCTGAGACTGTGGAGTGTTAATTTAAATAAAATCAATAACAAATGATTTAAAAGGTAGGTGTTTCTTTTTACACAGATTACAATGAAGGACATTGTTTTTCGAGTTTCTATTGTTAAAAATAAAGAAAATAAAGTAAAAAAATAAGGAAAACAAAGAACAAATATGTTTGGCAGAAGTGGCATGGAAATAAATTAGGGATGTAACAGTTGTGTTGATGGAGTTGAGTGATGATAACGTATGTTAAAAAATAAACAACTGTCCTTAGAGTTGTGGGGCTATTTCTGAAAGTGATATTTATTTCCTTGGAAAATCTAATATGCTCAGACATTGTACTTCTGACCTTTCATTCTAAACACTCCAGGAAGCTGCAGATTAACCTGACCCTCTGCTGTTTTGGAAGCCTAGTTGAATCCTTTTAAGGAGAAGAAAAGGGAAAATATACCCCCCTTTAATTTGGTGAAATCTCTCAGCTGAAATTCCAAAATCAAAGGAAAAAAAATTTATCCATTCTAAAAACCAAGTCTGTTATTAACGTTTGCTCCAATCCTTTAGTTAATCTGAGCAATGTACTAGGCCAGTTATTCAGTTAATTACATAACACTGAATTATGCTCACCTTTTCCTTGTTTTAAAAGCATATACTGTATAAACCTAGACATAATTAAAACACCGAGGGTGTTTTTTTTCTTGACTCAGCAGATATATTTTTATCATTCTGGATGTGATGAGTGAGATTCTTCCTGCGATAGTCTACATCATCCTGTCATTACTCTGGGCTTTTATATGTCACATAATAAAGTAATCCCTTCAGACCATTTACCTAACAATACCTTCAATGTATACTGTCAAGCTAAGTGTAAGCATACAGCATTCAGAACACTGTTGGAGATTCTATTAGAACTGACAATAGTATTTTTGTAATGCAAATTACATTGCAATCCAGAAGAATGTGATAAAATAATTTTCTGATTTATCACTATGCTTAATTTCTGTGAATGAAGACAAAATTTTATGAATCAAAAATGGGGTCAAAAATGCCACCTGCTGTCAGTGTTGAATTCTGATTCAAGCTGTTATTAGTTTTGTGAGTCTCCATTTATTCATATGTAAAATGAAGATCATAATATTTAGCTTGTAGGGAGTTGAAGAAGATGAGTCATATTATATATGGTATAAAGTATTTAGTACATAGGAGAACTCAGTATACAGTAGTGCACACATGGAGTCTGATGGTCTAGTTCTGACTCTTACTATGTGTTTGGGGCAAGCTCTTTAACTTTGTAAGCTTCAGTTTTCTTATCTGTGGGATAATAACTACATTTTATAATGACTGAAGATTAAGCAAGATAATAACTGATAAAGTAGTTGGAATTGTTTCCTACACATTGTAAAGGCTCAATAAATGTTAGCTTTTATGTTTTTTTTGACAAACCTTAATTCTCTGTTTCTTTAACTCATTATCTTTTTGTCTGTTAGTTGCTTACAGAATTTATAGTGATCAAGGAATATACAATTGGCCCACTATAGTCTGAGATCATTTTGACATCTATGCATAGCTCTTCAAAGCCTGAAGGTTGTCTTTGGGCATCTGCATCTGCAAAAGTTATAATAATGCATTGGTACTACAATTCATAAACACTTTCAATGCTCAACTTCAACTATAAGGGAGACACGTGCATTCAGTGTTCTTGTTCTGTGCGCTCATCCTTCAGACTTCTGTTGTTATGCATGAGATTATATTGTAATATTAAGTAGCCCTCATTCATTAGTCAGTACATTGAAAATGCATTGTTTTATGAAGTTCACTTTAAATTCATTCTTATATTGTATGCTGGTGAGATATGAAGAGCCAAAGTTAGGGCAATACACTATATTTATTCATGGAGTTCATTCAGTCCCATGAATCACTGTCTGAGTGACAGCCCCTTATAGTTCACATGTATAATTAATTTTTTAACTATGTAACAAACTTTTTCCAAGATAACCAATTCAAGTATAAGAAAATACTAAAATTCCAAGTTCAGAAAGCTTTATGATATATAAGATCATAAAAGAAAATGAGGAAGTAGAAGCTAGATTAAGTCATCAAGTATAAGTTACATAACTCCTTTGAATCTCAGGTTGCATTTCTGCAAATTAGAGATGAAAATAATACCTTCTCTAACTTCTTCACAGTGATATTTTATTTACTACTTTACCACTTTAATTCTCTTTCCACTTCAAGTCGTCTTATCATCCTCAATGACTCCGTCATCTGATACAGATATCTCAAACAGTATTCTACTTCTTCACTCCCTCATCACAAGCAATTGCTTTCCTTGTCACTACAGATTAGATAGCTTTCATTTGTTCTGATTCTTGTGTTTATCCTTTTGTAAAAAAAAAAATACTTCCATAATCAGTGGTAAGTAACCTAACTTTTTGACCAGAAACTATATTTCTTCCATCTTAATTTGACTGTTTATTTATATCTACATAATTCAGTCTCTTGAAATTTCTACTTTCTTATATTCCAAGATCTTTCATCTTTCTTTACTTTCATATTTTTCAGCTAAGATCTTCTAGCTTATTATTTTGACATTTTTCCAGTTCTGTAGATCATGTTATTTTTCTTATTGTGTTCATATAGTAAAATTCCAAACCAAGATTCAGTATTCTATATTCTTGCTTTGTGTATATATTATGATAGCAGGGTCTACTGAAGCAAAATTACAGAGTAGAGTACACTAGCGATATAGTGTTGATGTCCCCTCCAAATTTTGTGTTGATATGTATTCCCCAGTGTGAGAGGTGGGTCATGGTGGGAGGTGTTTGGATCATGGGGGCAGATCCCTCATGGCTTGGTCTTGTCCTCACGATAGTGAGTGAATGCTTGTAAGATCTGGTTGTTAGAAAGTGTGGCACCTCTATCCTCCTCCCACTCTCTATCTTTCTCTCACTCCCGTCCTGTGAGGCGCCTGCACCCCCTTTACCCTCTACCATGATTGAAAGCTTCCTGAGGCCATTGAAGAAACAGATGTCGATGCTATGTTTCTTGTACAGCCTGCAGAACTCTGAGCCAATTGAACCTCTTTTCTTCATAAATTACCCAGTGTCAGGTATTTCTTTATATCAATGCAAGAATAGCCTAGTAAAACTGGTGTTACTATAAATTCATAATTATCAACCTCACATATGCTCTCAGATTACCTACAACCACTAATTTATTCTAGAGAAAGTCTAATCATGAAAATGAAAATAACTAATATTCTCTGAGTCACCTACCTATGGGCATAAGAGATAGATAGATACATACATACATACAAACATACATATAGGAAAACATATATATGCTTGTATATATATATGTATATATAAATACCACTGAAATAATTTTAGAGAATTTGAATCCTACTACATAATACATTTTATAAAATATTAAATTTGAATAGATCTGAATTTAACCAAAGATAAAGACAATTTTATGAATTTGAATGAAATCTGAGATTCTTGGAAATTTCTTGAAACATGTGGTTTTCATCATGGATTTTAAACTATACACTTACAATTTAGATACTACCAGTATTTAAGAAATTAACACATATTCCTCATACTCCATTTTCCCAAACCATCCATTTCCATAACGTTAGTAGGTTTTATTTGTGGGGGCTCTTGTAACAATAATTTCCCAGTTGTTTCAATTCTACATTTATATGGATAAAATGCTCAATAGCTGTCCTTTTACCTTAATGACTTTATCTCTGGTATCTTTGTTGTCCATATACTTTTGTCCGGATTTTGTCCAGAACTCTTTTGTTTTTTTCTAATTTAAAAAATGTATATAGGAGTGCTATATTGTCTACATTCTTACATTTTTCAAAAATTTTTAGTAATATTTATACATTATTCATATTCAAATCTTGGAACTTAGAACAAATATTCAAAACGGTACAGAATTGCTCAATTCACTGCTCAGTTTCGAGAGCCCATAACAACACCGGTGCATATTAGGAGCCCCATAAATATTTACTGAATGAATAAATTAATATAACAAAACCAAAGTCAGGGCTTGAAACTGTATCAGAGATGTTTCCCAAAATGTTCATAATTACTAAAGTTGCATAGGAAAAATAATTAATTATTTCATTAAAATACTAAATAACAAAAATCTTCATAGTTTTTGTTTAAAGTTTGAATATTTAATGATTAATAAAAAGATGACAGTTTGAACAACTGTTGCATTAGAAAAGGCTGCTGTTTAGAGACCACTACTGACAGCAAAGTTACTACCAAATGTGTAAAAATATCAAAAGTGTAAGAAAGTGAAAACAGTCATATGAGGCGATAGTAGACACACAAGGTGACTGAAGCAGTCACATACCTAACATTTTAGATTTTCTATGATTTTACAGCAGCTAATAGAGGTAACTTCAGACATATCACAGATAGTATTTTCCTGCGCAGTTAAGATAAACTATAATAATAGCTTGCAGAAGTAGTGGTCACTTCTAAAAAGAAAAACTCTTAGAGATAGGTCTACTATGCTCTCAATAAAGCCATGGAATAAGAAAGGAAATCCTTGGCACTTGCTCTATATTAATGATACTTACATTTTTGTGGCATGTTTTTATGAGTTAAGTGGATATTTACAGACACTGTCTTTATTACAAGCATTCAAGGTAGAATGGTTACCCACATTTTATAAGCAAAGTTATTGAGGCTAAAAGAAGTTTGTATCCTTAATGAAGAAAAGGTAACAAATAAACATCAGAGGTGAGTTTATATTCAAGTTTTCTGATTACAAGTCAGATGTTATATTTCTCTGAACTTTATCTTCTGATTTACAAGTAATTCTTGTGAATATCATGTATTTATAATCACAACACTTTAAACAAGGGAAGCTCATTCTTTAATGCATATTCCAGATGCTCTTGATAAACATTAAAGACAGCAAAGTGCCCTGAAGAAAGAGAAATACTAGTTGATATTAGGCAAATAGTATTATAGCATTTAATCATAGTCATTTCAAAATAATGGGGAAATATTCTATTATAAATACATGCTTTGTACTGATATAACTGATTTTCTACACAACATATTTATTAAGATGAGCATTTATTTGAATATATATTGTATTATATACATATTTTGAAACAACTAGTAGACAGGCATTTTTAAATGTTAATCTTATCTCCTCACATATCAATATCTACACCAAGAGACTTACCCACCTATAGAACTTGGAAATCTATCTGCTGGAAGATTCCCTAATTGCAGGCACATGCAGGTAAAAGAGCATTCTAAATTAAACAGTTGTTAATCCAAAGAGGACTTCCAATAATTTTTTGGCAAACAATCTCTATGTTTATGTGTTTGGAAACATATTTGAAAGTAAATTACTTCTTAATTGGACATATTTTATTAGAAATTGGGCAAAGCAGCAAAGTTAATGACACATTGAAATGTAACTCCCCAAGTCCTTTTAGAGAGTTCATTTAATATTTTGCAAAAGGAAAAGAGAAACTTGTTTATCTAATTAAGAAAGGTAGCATCTTATCAGAGTCAGGGAACTCTGAGATAATTGACATGCCAAGAGTTACTAAAATGATTAATTTTGTTCATTGTTTTCTATAGTATATCCACATATTTAAACATCTGCTAATAAGTGCAGGAAGGAATAACTGTGTGAGTTTTTCACAATGATAAATCCAGGTTGTAACCACATGGTCTGAGACTCTTACAGTCATTTTCATTCTTTTTTATCTTGTAGCAATATTTTGTTAAGAGTCTCAGTAAAGCCTAGGATTGAAGGTTTCATTTCACTAGAGTTAGAAGCAGGTGGAATTATTCCAATAGAGTGGGAAAGAAGACATCCATGCCAACAAATTCATCAAGGTTTATTTTTCATTTCTTCCATAGTCTTTCTGCTGAAATATGGTCTGGCTGCTTTGCTGTATCATGGGGGAAAGCAATAGCACAACATAATTCAAAATAAACAGTTTCACAATCTCACATACATAAAGGACAGAAAAATACATCTTTGGGGTTGTTTGCTCTTCTAAATAACATTCATTAGTTTGCATTTATTGATAAAAGCTGCCTATTAGGTATATCAATCGATGTGTTCCCTGTTAATATTTACTGAAAACCATAATCAACCTTGGGGTTGGTCTTCATCTCTATTAAGTTTTTGTAACTTAATCTGTATTTTATTTTTCTTAAATACAGAAAATGGGAGTTCGGTCTCTAGAGTCCCTTCCAGTTCTAACATGCTAAGACTCTATATAAATTTTTCTTTAATTTTACTTAAATACCAAATTCTAATAGATGAATCCATCAGAATCTGGCAGGTTATTGTTAATTCTATACCATTATACTTTTGGATTAAGTAATATCAAAAACCTCTTTAAAAAGTATTATTATTCTTAATCGTGGTAATATGCACATATCATAAAATTTACCCTCTTAACCATGATTAAGTATACAGTTTAGTAGTGATACAATGATAGAGGGAGGAGGCAGAGATACTCTATGCAGACAGGGGTGGGTCCCTGGCAAAACCCCACCTTCCAGCCAAAAGCCTGA
Organism: Pan troglodytes; assembly: GCF_028858775.2. Lineage (NCBI taxonomy): Eukaryota > Metazoa > Chordata > Mammalia > Primates > Hominidae > Pan > Pan troglodytes. The sequence goes on along the minus strand of NC_072407.2, from coordinate 42,143,405 downwards.
AACCCATGGCCCAAAGTGAGAACTTCTGTCTTTTTCTGCTTGAATGTTGCCTTTTCCTAAACTACCCATGGCCCACCTTGTCCCCCATCTTGTGCCTATAAAGACCACAGCAGAGAGAAAAAGCAGTTGGATGTCAGGAAGACGTGGCTGGATGTCAGGGAGAGGCAACTTGACTTTGGAAGAGAGAGGCAGAGAGAGAGCTTGACTTCAGGGGAGAGCGAACTGCCCTTCCCATCCCCTTTCTAACTCCCCTCTCTGCTAAGAGCTGCTTTCCTTATTCAATAAAATTCTCAGTATTCACCATCCTTCAATTCATCTGTGTGATCTCATTCCTCTTGGGCACTGGACAGGAGTTTGAAATGCACCGGGTGCAGGTACCCTAAAAGGCTGTCACACTGGCTCTTTGCCCTCACTGGAAGAAAACAGCCGCCCCACATGACGAGGCAAAGGGCTTATTGAGCTATTAACACTTAAGTCATCCGTGGACAGCAGAGCTGAAAGAGCATTGTAGCATGCTCTCTGGGGCTTCGGGGATCACAGGCAGTCCTACCTGGACGCTGCAGGGCCCCTGTGGAGTTCGCTCCTGCCAGTGCCCAAAAGAGACTGGCTGGATCTCATACTCACTTGCCTATGCGCTCCCTCCTACAAGGGGTTGAGAGTGGTGAGCAGAGTAAATAGAGTTTGTTCCTGCCAATGCCCAAAGAGCTTTCTCCGGTTCCTGTACTTGTTTGCTCGTATGTTCCCTCCTGCGAGAAATAGACAGGGGTGGGCTGAGTAAACAAGGCACCCCTGCACCTCTGTTACGAGTCCCATGAAGGGGTCAAGAAAAAATCCTGCATCATCAGTGTTAATGTATTTACATATCATGCAACCAATCTCCGTAATGTTTTATTTAACAAAACTGAAATTCTACATCCGGTAAGCAACAACTCTCCATTTCCTGCACCCACTCTCATCGCTTGAAACTCCCATTCTACTGTTCGTTTCAATGAATTTGACTACTTTAGTAACCTCATATAAGTGAAATTACACAAGATTTGTATTTTATGACTGGTCTATCTCACTTAACATTTGATACAGGATATTAGATCCCATAGTGCAGATGTACTACATTGCCTACATTTTATATCTTTTGAACAGTGATTGAATTATCTACTAATGAATTAAACAAACAAATAAAAACCACCCTGAGCTTAGTGGCATACAACAACAGTGGCTTGTTATTATTATTTAACCCTGAAAATAATGAAGTGTCATTTTTGAATCATTCTATTCGTTAGACGCTAGGCATTGAAAATTGTAAGAGGAGAGGAATTAGACTCCCATATGCAAGAGGAAAGGAATTAGACCAACATTCAAATATGTTTTAAAACCACCATAAACAGCGTCACAAAGGTAACATGCATATATTTCATTGTCTTCACATATATTTCTATTATCCTAATTGCATTTTTAGATGTGTACAACTTATAAACATTTGTCTGATATTTTGATAATGGTCATTAAAGAATACTAAAATAGAAAACTCTCGCACAGAATGTTGCTAGATGGCAAAAGCTCAAAGTGAAAAAAATAGCAATAATCTTCCCCGGTACACACCTCTGATTTGGAAGACGAGGGCCTTTCATAGGCTGACCCTTGCCTGATAACCATGGATTCTTATGATAGCAGGAGGGTAGGATGACGATATACCACAATTCTATAAAACACGTGACAACTAGGTGGAAGATGGTTGTGTCTTATTGCATTTTGCCCAAGTACTGCTACATCAGACAAATATCCTAAGAACACGTGATTTTGTATTTTATACTTCTAAGGATTACGGGCTTTGGAAGAGCTTCTAGATATCTAAATTTTTAGCATTAACTCACCATTTAGATTTTTTAGGAAAATAAAAACCTCTTGAGCATTTAGCAAAAATGCTGAAGTGTAGAACGCATAGTGCAAAGATACTGTATTGCTCATGATATAAAGTAATTTCAAGCAAGTTAAGGCACTACCTAATAGCAAATTTGCAAACCACTTATTTGAATAGGTAATTTCTTTCATAATAATTTCTTTTCTCTAAAATATTTGCAAATAATTAAGAAAGCATATTTTCTTTCTTAATAGATTTTTTTTATTATTGGAGTTATACAACTTAATTAAGAATCACTTATTCATAAATAATATACCAGTAAAAACTAGCCTGTGTTCTTTATTATTGATATCATCTATAGATTAAACATTTATTTATAAATATATGCACATATATTGATATATATATGTATGTGTGTGAAAAATATATATATTCACCATATGATGTGGAAGAACAAGGAATTTTTACATATTAACTAATGAATGAAGCATTTTCATTTTCATAGATAATTCATAAAACCACTGTGAATTATAAAAGTAAATTAAAACTTAATATCCATCTAAATAACTTGTATAATATTAAGTAAGATTTAAATGGCTTTAAAATTGTGATTGCTGAGGACCCTTTTTTCATACTTTGGATAGCATAAATTTGGTATTCTGAATGTAGAGGCAACACTTAAATGAAATTTGAATCACAGATTAAAGTCATAATTATAGCATCTAATTGCAAGAAATCAAGGTATAAAGAATAAGAGATCAGTCAAATAAGGAGTAACATGTGCTGGGAATCTCCGTGGTGCTAGGAACAGATGTATGTTACCTTCATTTTTCAGTTGGGGAAACTAGATTTGGACCTTATAAAACTTAAGTTGTTTATTCAGTTACACAAGATTCAAACACATGTTTGTTCAAGACCAATGTTTCACTAAATTTATCTACCTATGTTTTTAAATGAAATTGTGTGTAAGATCCTCATTTTGCTTTTTATTTTAAAGCTGGAGCCATATTCCTGTAGCTATCCTAAACCTTCTCTGATGACCATTGGCTTGATATTGAACATTTCTCGCCTCCCTGCAGCAATATTTACTTTACCTTTACACTGATGTTAACTGGACCCTCCACTCCTGATCACAACTCCTCTCCCAGTTTAGCCAAATTTAAGGCTGCTTTTGGTGATAGTGAGTCACTTTAACAAGTTGCTTAGAATCACTTGGTGCAATTATTTAAAGGGAGGCAGAGTGATACAAAGGAAGTGATATAGAGAATACAAAATGTCTATGCCTATCACATCATATCACTTAGTAAAAGTTAATGCATATTATTATCAATATTGTACTTGCATCTTATTTAGCAATTAGCTTATAGACATAATTAGAGCATTTTCAAAGCTAATGTTTGTTTTTTTAACTGTTAAGAATATTACCATGAGAATTCTAAGTGCTTTATCAATCCAGAGAGGCTGTGATTAAAAGGGTATTCAAAATGAAAGAATTCTTAAAATGCCCAGTAATTTATTACTGAATATGCAAACTTAATGTGAGATTAGTTCATGAAAGCAAAAATAATTTATGAGAGGATTTGATATTTCAAAAGTAAGCCTTAAAAATATCAAAAATTATTTCTCATGTAGATGTACTCAGAATGTACTAAAGGATATTCTTCCTCCAAAAAAGACAAAACGCTAAGGAATATAAATTAGCATGGCCCAAAACCAAGACATCCCTTAGAGTAAAGGACTATTTTCTAGAATAGAGGCTAAACAGAGTCTCAACAATGTGGCAGAATGAAAGGTCTAGAAATTGGTCAGAAAAACCTAGAAAAGATATCTCTGTTGGGGGAGGTTATTTAAATGTATAATATAATATTCTAACAGACTTGACAGTGTAGAAAATGTGTTGATCTGCATTTAACAGAGCTCTATAAGATTCACACAGCAGAGCTCAATGTACACATTTTGTGTTAATAAACTATCTTAATTCCTTTCTTTCTTCTTTTCTTCCTTTTATTTTATCCCTCTCTGTTTCACCCCTTCCCTTGTTCTCTTTATTTCTTTTTTAATATTTTGATTTACACTGTAAAGAAAAACTAAAAATATTGTAAATTCAAAACTAATCCAGATAAACAACCAAAAATATGTATACCTGCTTGATTAACAGAATATGTACATTATAGCTGCACAATATTTCTTTATACTACTGAAACATTACTTTCTGTGATTCACCATAATTTTCTTTATTTTACTAAATTGCTTTATGTAGATATCTTAATGACTCATATTTTCCCCATGCAATTTACTATATTTAAGTCATACGAGGCTTTGAAGTTTTGAGTACGTCACCAAATATAATTTTAGCTAGAATGTTTTGTTTTCCTGTTTGGTTAATCACATCTTATATTTAACAATGTAACCGAGAGAATTGTTTACTATGGTTTAAACAGTATTTATTCTACTTTTATTGGCATCAGGCACTTAAAGTTTTGGCATCTTATTTCTCATTATTTAGATATGCCATATCATATATAGATTTAATTCTTAGGATATATGATCCATTTATGTTATTTCAATATGGATTCATCCTTCTTCATTTTGCTCAAACCTATTCCAGCCTTTTTTGTGCAGCCTCCTGCATTGGCCCATTGCCCAAATTATTTCATTTCTGTGTCTTGATCTTAGTGCATATTATTTCAATTCACTTATGATACTACAACATCATTTTATATTATCTTTCACTTCATTTTGGTCATTATGGTTTACATTTTCATCATCTCAAATCCAAGTCATATCATTTTTGAAGCAAGCACTTGTCATTGTGTTTCCAATTATAATTGTCTTCTTTTATTTCCTGTTATCTTGAATTCAATTACCCTTGTTATTCATTTCCCATCATTTTATTGTTTTCAATTTGATTTTCTAAGGCCCTGGTTCTGCTAATATTACTTTACAATATTTTTTTCCTGATTTTATTTACTTGATTTTCATTTATGATTGTTTAGTTCTTATCTATACATATGAAAACTTCATCTTATGCCTTTTTGTATTTATTTATCATTGTTTTGATTTAAGCAATGTTTTTAAAGATATAGTATTTTTTTGAGACAGAGTTTTGTTATTTCACCCAGGCTGGAGTGCAGTGGTGCAGTCTCAGCTCACTATAGCCTTGACCTCCCGGGTTCAAGCAATCCTCCCACCTGAGCCTCCCAAGTAGCTGGGACTATAGATGTGTGCCACCATGCAAGGCTAATTTTTGTATTTTTAGTAGAGATGGGGTTTCACCATATTGCCCAGGCTGGTCTCAAACTCCTAAGCACAAGCAATCCACCTGCCTCAGCCTCCCTAAGTGCTGGGATTACAGGTGTGTGCCACTGTGCCTGGTCTAAAGATTTACTGTTAACCTCACTAACTTTTTCACAATTTGAATAAATTGTACTTGCTAAATTCATCTAACATTATTTTAATAATAAATTATATCATCACAAGATTTGCATATTCTTCCTTTTTATTCATATTTTTGAGTTAATTTTACTCTATTCATGTTCTGTTTGAACTTGTATATTTAGCTAAATATCACACCAGTTAATTGTTGGTAAAGATGTTATAATTTCAATATAATTCTAAATTTTATTTTACTTTATGAAAGAAGTTTAATAGTGATTTTAAATTCACTTTTAAGTCTCTCAATTTTAATCAGGAAAGTGAAAAGATAGAATTATACTTTATTATTGATAGTAGAAAATTTTAATTATACCTGAGTTTCAAAGAAGTATACCTTATACTGACTGTGTGCCTCAGAAACCAGAGGCAAAGTGTTAGATGTGTGTAATGATTAAAATATTAAGCAAGATTTCTAATATGGTTTTGCTCTATGTCCCCACCCAAATCTCATGTTGAATTGTAATCCCCACATGTCAGGGGAGGGACCTAGTGGGAAGTTGTTGGATCATGAAAGTAGGTTTCCCACATGCTGTTCTCATGATAGTGAGTGAGTTTTTATGAGATCTGATGGTTTAAACCTCTTTTCTTCATAAATTACCCAGTCTCAGGTAGTGTATTAGTTTGTTCTCACACTGCTATAAAGATACTCCCGGAGACTGGGTAATTTATAAAGAAGAGGTTTAATTGACTTACAGTTCTGTGTGGCTGGGTAGGCCTCAGGAAACTTACAGTCATGGCAGAAGGTCAATGGGAATCAAGGCTTGTCTTATGTACATGGTGGCAGGAGAGAGGGAGAGTGTAAAGGAAACTGCCACTTTTAAAACCATCAGATCTCATGAGAACTTTCTCACTATCATGAGAACAGCATGGGAGGAAAAGCCTCCATGATCCAATCACCTCCCACCATGTCCCTCCCTCAACACATGGGGATTAAAACTTGATATAAGATGTGGTTGGGACACAAAGCCAAACCGTATCATTCTGCCCTGGCGCCTCCCAAATCTCACGTTTTTCTCACATTTCAAAACCAATCATGCCTTCTCAACAGTCCCCCAAAGACTTAACTCATTCCAGCATTAACCCAAAAGTCAAAGTCCATAGTCTCATCTGAGACAAAGCAATTTCTTTCTGCCTGTGAGCCTGAGCAAGTGAGTTACTTCGAAGATACAATGGGGATACAGGCATTGGGTAAATGTTCCCATCCCAAATGGGAGAAATTGGCCAAAACAAAGGGGCCACATTCCCCACACAAGTCTGAAACCAGGGTTAAATTTTGAGATTAAATCTTAAAGCTCCAAAATGATCTTTAACTCCATGTCTCACATCTAGGTCACGCTGATGCAAGAGGTGGGCTCACATGGCCTTGGGCAACTCCATTCCTATGGCTTTGCAGGGTACAGCCCCCCTCCCAGCTGCTTTCAGAGGTTGGCGTTGAGTGCATGCAGCTTCTCCAGGTGCATGGTGCTGTCAGTGGATCTACCTTTCTGGGGTCTGGAGAAGCTCTTCTCACAGCTTCACTAGGCAGTGCCCTAGTGTGTCTGGAATTTATTCCTTCTAGTGGATTCTTGGTCTTGCTGACTTCAAGAATGAAGCCACAGACGCTTGTGGTGAGTGTTACAGTTCTTAAAGATGGTGTGTACAGAGTTTGTTCTGTCAGATGTTAAGAGGCATCTGGAGTTTCTTCTCTGCATTAATGAAATTCAATACTGTTGAGTGACTTTGACAAATACAAGCAAACCAAAATCTCTGGAAAAAAACTAAAGATGTCTGTAATGCTTAATAAGAAGATCCAGGGCTGAAATTTTACATTTAGAAGCTCTATCTTTTGTATAAACGTTGGTTCTTGGTCTCGCTGACTTCAAGAATGAAGCCGCGGACCCTCGCGGTGAGTGTTACAGCTCTTAAAGATGGTGTGTCCGGAGTTTGTTCCTTCTGATGTTCAGATGTGTCTGGAGTTTCTTCCTTCCAGTGGGTTCGTGGTCTCGCTGACTTCAGGAATGAAGCCGCAGACCCTTGCGACGAGTGTTACAGCTCATAAAGGTAGTGCGGACCCAAAGAGTGAGCAGCAGCAAGATTTATTGTGAAGAGCTAAGGAGCAAAGCTTCCACAGCATGGAAGGGGACCCGAGTGGGTTGCCGCTGCTGGCTTGGGTGGCCAGCTTTTATTCCCTTATTTGGCTCCACCCACATCCTACTGGTTGGTCCATTTTAAAGATTGCTGATTGGTCCATTTTAAGAGTGCTGATTGGTCCATTTTACATAGTGCTGATTGGTGTGTTTTTACATAGTGCTGATTGGTGCATTTACAATCCTTTAGCTAGACACAGAGCAATGATTGATGCATTTACAATCCTTTAGCTAGACAGAAAAGTTCTCCAAGTCTCCACCCGACATAGAAGCCCAGCTGGCTTCACCTTTCAATCCCCCCTCTAAACAGGACACCCCAACTGCTGTTGGGAATTGGGTGATGACCACTCTAGCTACTTCCTGCTGGATAGGGATGATGAAGGGGCCCTGCAGTTGTAGTGTCCTCCAGAGGGGAACTCTTTAGGCCAGTGAAAGGGCCAGTGGGTCAGTCCAGGGGTCCTCAGTAGAAGTTGTTAGTTAAGCTCATTTGAGGTTCCATTTGTAAAACCATCTGTAGCTTACTGGCCTTGATCCTAGAGGAAAGAAATTTGACAAGGAGGTTAAAAATACAGGGCCCAAAGGTGAGTAATAGCAAGATGGCTGCCACAGGACCTAGAAAGGGTAGAAGCCATGTTGCCAAACTCCAGAGATTGGTATAAGAGTTTGAAAGGCGTCTGATTTCAGAAGCCTGTTCCTGTAAATGCTGGGCAGCATCTCATACTATCCCTGACTGGTTAGTGTAAAAACAACACTCTTCCCCTAAGAAGGTGCAGAGTCCTCCTTTCTCAGCAGTGAGGAGGTTTAGGCCTTGGCAGTTTTGGAGAGTCACTGCTGCCAAAGAGTCTATTTGGGATTGTAGTGTAAGGATAGATTTTGTTATTTCTTGCAAACAGTCTGAGAAATCCTTTGAGAGTGTGTGGTAGTAGGATAATGAAGTAGATAAACTGGCTATTCCAGTTCCTGTAGCAGTAGCCATTCCTAACCCTATAAGTAGGGGTATTAGTTATACGGCTCTGTGCTGATGGACTTAAGCTTTGAGGGCTACTGATAGGGTCTGATTTCCTCAAGATTAGAAGTTAGAATAATACATGTTATACTGTTAACTTTTAGCAAACTTTACTTTCATTGAAAACCTTGTACGTTTGGGATTTTAATTATTCTTTGCTATTAATAAGACCTTGTTCAGTTCATATTAACTTAGAATTGGTATAGATGGCTCCTTCCTGATTCTGTAAGTACTTTAAGGTTTGGCTGAGTGCAAACAGCTTGCAAGTTTGAGCAGACCTCTTATCAGGCAATTTTCCTAACTCTGCTTCTACAAGAGTTTCCTTATCACCTACTCAATACCCATTGTGTCTTTTTTCCTTAATTGCCAGGAGGAACCATCTATCGTCCTGTCCTGAAGGGAGTTCCTCCTAGGTCTGGTCGGATCTTTGTATGGTAATTAAGATTTAGATCCCCTGTTAGGAAACCGGCTGGGTTAAGGATTTTTGATAGGAAGGCTACGGGTTGTCAGTGGCCTCAGTGCTTTCAGGCTATGCCCTTGTTTACACTGACAACAGGTGGTATTGGAGTGTTACAGGGTCACAGAGAAGACCTTCAATTATCAATTACAGGTTTTAAATTTACCCTGGCTTTTAAAGGAATAGGGTACACTGTTTTTTCTTTACTCCTTCCATCTCTCTTTCTTTCTCTTTGACTTCTTCTTTGTCGCTCTTTCTGACTCCTTCTTTGTCTGTCTCTTCCTCTCCCTGTCTCCTCTTTGTCTCTCTGTTTCTTCCTCTCTCTCCCTTTCTCTGACTTTCTGTCTCTCTCTTTCCTTTCTGCCGCCTCTGCCAGCTGCTTATGCTGCTCTTCTCCCCTCTCCTTCCCCTTTTGATGGCTTCAGCAGTGTAAGACTGCCACCTCCTTGGGTTTTTGCACTGCATGCAATAACTCCATGGTTTCCTCATGATATTTAATAGGGGTTCCTCAGAGGTTAAGAACTCCCTTTCTTTCTATATTGCAGCATGGGCATGTAGGATTAGATAAGCATACTTACTATCTGTAGCAAAGTCTCCCAATTACAACTGAGGCGGTGGTAGAAATACCTGGTTACAGGCTGTCCCAGGATTCCTCAGATCGTAACAGACCTTGAGGACAGCTCTCTGGGACAGGAGATTGACACTGAGAAAGCCATGCCAGTGTCCAGGAGGAAATCAATTTCCTGGCCCTCAATGGTTAAATGTACCTGGGGCTCAGTGAGGATGATGATATGAGCTGGTCCTTGCCCCAGGCACCCTCAGTCCTGTTGTTGGATCATCTGGTTGGGTGCTTCTGGCCCAGACAACCTTTGCCCTCTGGGGCAGTGCACCTTCCAGTGATTGCCTCAGCATAGTGGACATGGGTGAGGGGACAGCTTGTTTCTTCTTGGACAATCTTTTTTAAAGTGTCCTTGTAAACCACACTGATAACAAGCCCTACCGGGTGATTGGCCTGCTCCATTTTCTGTCCTCTCTGAACCACCAAGGTTTGTTTGTCTGAGGGCCAGGACTAAGGCTGCAGCCTTTCTCTGATCTCACTTTTCCATTTGGGCCTGTTCCTCTTGGTCCCTATTATAAAACACTAACGTTTCCAGGTTTAATAATGCCTCCAGATTTTGTTCAGGGCCCAGGGCTCACTTTTGGAAGTTTCTCCCAATATCTGTGGCTGATTGGGTAACAAACTTGTCTTTTCGGATCAACTGACCCTCAAGTGAGTCGGGTGACAAGGGAGTATATTTTCTTAAGGCCTCCCATAACTGCTCGAGGAAGGCAGAAGGATTATCTTCCTTTCCCTGAGTCATGGTGGACAACATTGAATAATTCATGGTCTTTTTCCTAATTCTCCTTAGCTCTTCTAGAACACAGGTCAACAGATGTTTGCGACTTCAGTCCCCATGATCTGAATTGAGGTCCCAGTGGGGATCCATAATGGGGACGGCTTGCTGACCAGTAGGGAATTTGTCCCCTTCTTCAGCTGTCATTCTATCATTTACTTGACTAAGATACCAGGTGTCTCCAAACTTTCAGGCTGCAACTAAAGCCGCATTCTTTTCATTAAAGGCCAGGGTTTGATCTAACAATAGCATGACATCTCTCCAAGTGAGATAGAAGGTTTGCCCTAGACCCTGTAGGATATCTATACACCTATCAGGATCATCTGAAAGCTTCCCCAGGTCTGCCTTGATCTGCTTTGAATCAGAGAGGGAGAAGGGGACATGTACCTGGGTTGAGCCAAATTCCCCTCCCCCTATAGGTTGAAGGGGACATAACCGATAGCCCGGGGGTTTTTATGGTCCTTTGGAGATTTCTTTGCTTGTTTCCTTCTGGGTGGGGGAGATCAGAGTAGGCTTATCATTAATAGGAAGGGAAGCTATAGGGAGGCTAGGATATGGAGGTAAGCTGAGAGGTCCTCCTGTGGGATGTAAATTGCAAGCTTTGCATAGTTGTGTATTCTCCTTCAATGAAAAGAAACCTTGGACATAAGGCATTTCACTCCATTTGCCTTCCCTCTTACAGAAAAGGTCAAACTGCAGGATAGTATTGTAATTTATACTTCCCTCAGGTGGCCATTTTTCCCCATCAGAGAGAGAATATTGGGGCCGTAAGTGCAGAAAAAAGGAACCGCCCCTTTTTCAGGGTTTGCGGGTCAAATTGGTCCCAATGGCTTAGGATGCATTTCAAGGGTGAGCCTGTTGGTGTCTGAGTGTTTCCCATCTGAAAGACAAAACCACCTGGGGTTTTGGTTTGTTTGTTTCCCCCACTCCCCGCCCAAGAACCCACAATGGTCCATAGACCCTGCTGATCAGAATAGTTGCACTCACTGACACAGCAGCAGAAACACCTCTTCCCCAAGAACCTGCAGTGGTCCCTGGACCCTGCTGATCAGAATAGTTGCGCTCACTGAAGCAGCAGCAGAAACACTAGTTTTCCTCCTAGACTACAAGGAGGACCAAGGAAGGTCAGATTTAGTGGCCCTTACTGATGCATTCTCAAAAACCTGCACACTTGCCTGTCCTCCTAGACCACAAAAAGGACCGAGAAAAATTGGATTTAGTGGCCTTTACCGATGCATTCTCGAAAACCTGTTAGAGTCCTAAGCATTCTCCTGTTAGTATTGGGACTTTACCCCATCCTATAAAGATGTTATGCCCCAAAAATTAAGTAGAGGGCCATACCCTGAGTGAGAGAAGCGATCTCCAGGGTTGGAAGAGTGATGCCTTTTGTCTTCTCTTAAGTAGGAAGGATAACATTCCTGAGGCTCCCCATATCCTAGCTTCAGGAATAGCTTTTGTTAGGCCTGCTAGTCTGAGGAGGGATCCTAAAATTCCAGATAAGATAGTCCCCCTGCTGATGGGGCTTTGGGCAAAAATCATGTCTTTCTGATTGGTGAGCCCGGGTGCCTAAAGAAGGGAGCAGAGTCCTGAAGTTTACACTAGAAATCATTCTTATAGGAGTAACTAGAAAAGCACCAGAGACAAGGAGTGGTTTTTGGAAGCACTCTCGGAGAAGAGAAGTGAGAGGAAGTTTGTCTGACAGGCATTAGGACCCAGGAGGCAAGGGTCAGGATAGATAGGATAGATGGGCAAGTCTCACTTGGGCGACATGACTTTGAGAGTTCCACTCATGGCCGCAGGGTCAACCAACTTGTTGTCAGGACACTGGAGCTGCATGGCTTTCCTCTCTGTCGACCCTCGGCTCAGCCCAGAAGTACAGGAAAAACCTGGTTCCAGGCAAACCAACACTCCCAAATGCAAAGAGTCAGGGGTTGTTAGAGAGCCCTTTCCCAGAAAACCTGACACCTGTGTCTAGTCCAGCAGCCATGCTAGT